>NC_085978.1:3949393-4252424 GCF_910591565.1 Cydia splendana | reverse complement strand
GGTACAATATAAAATTGTAGGTACTATTGAACAAAATGAACAGAGCTGCCAAGGATGTTAGGAGTGTATTGGTACCTAAGGCTGTGAATTGTGAAATGTAACTGCATTTAAGTATCCCTTAAACATGTGAACACTTGTATCTATACTTATAGAGTGTGGGCAACATGCTTGCTATATACCGCTACAGTTGCAAGTGTCCATAGAGTACGGTAAGAGCTTATAATCAGGCGTAAAGATTAAAAAACATATTTCAAGATCACTCTCAATACTGGTTCGCTTAAGACTAGTGGGTAAGCGATGTTGCTACCGCGATAGCTCTCAAGACCACGACGTTATGTGGGCAGAACGCATGGAGATGACTGGCGCTTTGCAAAACGTAACATCATGCCGGGTGTCAATGGCCTGAGATACTCATTATCATTACCTGCATTGTTGCTTGTTATATCATTAGGTATGATAAAAAGGTTACTTACTTATTACTTAATTTGTAATGTTTTTTTGATACCTAACTAGAGAAACTACAATGTATCGACACATAAAATCAAGATTTTTTCTGATTCAAGAATCGTAGTCATTTTTAATTTAAATGAAAAATGTTAGTGATTATGTTATGATCTGCTCCTACTTAAAGTTCCGAATCTAAGTTTGATGGGGTGTCTATATATATATACCTATATATTAAAAAGGATTTAGGTTTACGACATTAAAAGGCTTTTAGATGGGTAGTTACTATAGTTAGATGAAGCAATTAACACTTAAGTAATATTAATTAGGTATCGTTATCTGTCGTCATACGCAGGTTATACAATTTAAATTGTAATCAAAACAAGCATAATAATAAAAACAAATATATATACCACATTTCGTAAGCTAAGTGTTGCCGTAAACAAACAACATTCCGTGATAAAATCTCAATAGCGTAATTTGGACTTTACCCACGCTTCAAACAATAAAACACTGAAACATTATGAATAAATTTATACCTATCGAAGTTTTGTGGTCTCTAATAATAGTAATAATAGATACAATCCCACAGCGCGTGAAGAGCGGCCATTATAAGCTGAGAAAGCGGTCGAAGGAATTGGTGCATATTATCAATTGGTCACTGACGTAATGTTGTGTAAGAAGATGATCCTATGGATGTTTTAATTGGATCAGGCGTGGAAAATCGGACCATAATCGATGATCAGACGTGGAAATTAAGGCACCATTGCATCGAATAAAACGGTTTGATTGAGGCCAAGGCTGGCTTAAAATCTTAAGTAAAAGTAAAAATAACAACAACTTACGTTACAATAATAGGGAATTCAGGGAATGATAACATATACAAATAGTGAATTAGAAATCATCAGTTTTAACAGGAAGCAATAAAGTTTCGTTTACATTAAAAATATAATAATAGTCACTATTATTATTACCTACACGTTAAGACTAAGCCACCTACTCATACACCGTTAAGTTTACTGTAGTTTCTCATTTATACGTCTAAACATTCAAACCATAAATACTTATTTATAAATAATTTAAATATTCATAGTCCTTTTTCATCTTTCCAGATAATATGGTGCGTGGTGGGGTTGCTAGCAGTGCTCTGCTCGCCAGCCAGCGGCCACGGTCGCCTCACTGAGCCCCCCTCCCGCGCCACCGCGTGGCGGTTCGGCTTCGACACCCCCCACAACTACAACGACCACGAGCTGTACTGCGGCGGCTTCACGCGGCAGTGGAAGAAGAACGAGGGGAAGTGTGGGGTCTGCGGGGACGCCTGGGACGCCCCCGTGCCCCGCGCCCACGAGCTCGGCGGACGCTTCGGGAAAGGCGTCATCGTACGAAGATATGCCCCTCAAGATCCCATAACAATCAAAGTCGAACTGACCGCCAATCATAACGGCTTCTTCGAATTCAGAGTCTGCGAGGAACCCAAAACCACCACCCAGGAATGCTTAGACAAAAACGTCCTAAAAATCGACGGGAGAGACGGCACCAAATACTACCCGCGCGACGGAAATAAAGTTTACGAGATGAAGTACCGCTTGCCAGAGGGCCTGGAATGCGCGCACTGCGTGTTGCAATGGCGGTATATAGCCGGAAATAACTGGGGTACCTGTGAGAACGGGACCGGGGCAGTGGGTTGCGGGCCGCAGGAGGAATTCAGAGCTTGCGCGGACATAGCTATTGGAGATCGCTTCGTGACTACTACAAGAAGGCCGAGACCGAGCTACGTGCCGCCTGGCAGACGGCCAACCGTGCCAGCGCCGGAAGAAAGCACGTCCAGCAGCGCGTGGTACGGCGTCGTTGTGGCCGTCGTCGCGCTGCTTGTCGCTGTGTCCGTCCTCGCCGGCTTCTACCTGTACTACTACAGAGGAGGCATGAGAATCAAAAGCTTCCTGAAGAAAACCCCTCCGCCCGCGCCTGTCCCGCCCCCGCGACACAAGCGATCCTCCCTTTCAAGAGAACACCCACCGGAACTGACCACACCTAAAGTAGCCACGATCTCCGACTCAGGCTTCGAGACAGTAGATCTCAGAGCGAAGTAGACTTAAAATTATTACCTAACACTGCCTTTAATAGTGATATTTTTAGTGTGAGTGACTGTGTGAATAAGACTATGGTTCAAAGTGAATCTGTGAAGAAATGAGATTTTGATGCAATTCTGATCACTGTCGTGGTTTCCATGTTTACGTGGAAATCTGATGATATTTACCGGTTTTATTAAAACTTGACCATAAACACGCCAATACGCCATACGCCTATATGTATGTTTCCGGTTAGTTACCTATATAATTTATTCTCAGTTCAGGGCTTATTTAAAGATTGAGTCATTTAAAAAGGCTAAAAAAAAAATAGACTAGGACACTCAAATGTAAAGTCACCTTTTGACACGAATAATGTTTTCACTATAAAACACGCAGAAGTTGAAGAAATCATAGTAAATTTCGCCGTATTTCTGGTCAAGTTAAGCCGGTAACAGTAGTGTTCGGTTTTGGACTGACGCCATTGGCAAAGGCTTATAAAATCACTTGATTGATACCTACCGAAATAAATAGTATAAATACACATAGCAATGTGCCGAAGAGAATTTTTAAAAATTGTACAGCTCCCATGAAAAGCCAAACCTTTTACAGTAGTTAATAGTTTCGATTTCTATGACACTTGACATGTGCTTGAAATAGACGCCAATGAGTTGCGTAAATGTGATGTTATCTATGAAAATGAAAACGGACCTTATTGTCGATGGCGCTTACGCCATTATTAACGATGCTCCGATATAAATACATGTGCGGCGTAAGCGCCATCGACAATAAGGTCCCTTTTCATAGATAATGCCCCAAATATAGCGTAAATGTTAAATGAAGCAAGCGTCAACAGTTTGAACAGTTAAGAACATTGAGTAGGTAAAAATCCCTAATCTGAACGGGAACTTTCTAAGTGGAAACTTTCATCAGTTTCTCATCAAAGTTTACAGAAATTTTGAGAATACGTACTGTAACTTACTCATTCCTAAATACACATAGACGCAACTTTAGCTAGAGTCTGTGCGGAAAGAGAAGAGTCGTGGAATGTATGGAGCCCAATATTTTCCACGACTCTTCTCTTTCCGAACAGACTCTAGTCGTTATAAGAAATTGTTTTTTATTCCTTTTAACAATGCCTAAGTTGCACCTTACGTATATGGTCCAAACAACTTGTATTTATTTCGCTCTTTTTATTATTGGTCAACTCGTTAAGCTTGTCTGTTGCTATAGTTGTAACATAAAGACATTTACGTTCTTATGCTCTTAGAATTAGAGTCTAAATTCACTCATCAATAAGAATGCAATGACTATACTAAATGTTCAAGCGAGTAATTATAAGTAGTTTAATATAAAAACTGTGCCAACAATACCAGCTGGCCTTATATAGATCAAGTGTTTTTAAAGCCTGCGCCACGGAGGCTAAAGTACTTGATGTTATGTTAAGTAAGTAGTTTTAATTAGCTGACCTAATTCAATTTTTGTAAATTATATTTATGTTGTTAAATTAAATGAATTTGGGTATTCATGTCACTCATTTCTGCAGCTTACCCCCCTTTACCCCCCGACCCCTGGCGGCGCTTTTGACGTGATGTAAGATGTATTAAAACTACGTGTATCCATAGGTATTGACCGACGGGTCCTTGAAATATCGTTATCCATCTTCTTGGACCGATCAATTGGTTGCTACTAATTAGCTAGCAACTATCTACTTTTGTAGAAGCTTTTTAAGACGATAGTCATAATAGCTCAATAAATAGCTTAAAATTTTCAAAAACCCTGACAAAATTTATGATAGGAGCGCCATCTAGTGCATAGACGCCAACGCCCTAACCGCTACCTATCATCTATTTCGTATCCATTGGATTGGGATCATTGCAAGTTGCAACATACTGGGCAAACTCACTTTGTCAGTAGAAAAAGACGCGAAATTCAAATTTTGTATGGAAGACTGACCTATCGCGCCTATATTTTCTTAAATTTGCCGCCATTTTCTGTTAGAAATGACTTGCCAAACTTTATGTGCCAGAATAAGTTTCACGTGCTGCGTGCTGCGTGACTTTGGTAATCTTGGTATGAAAATATAGTGTACATAATCCTAAGTATAGAGTAATAATTGAGTAAAGTATAAAACTAAAACTTACACTCTGCAAAATGCACCTCTGGATCACAATGGAACTATATCAATGTAGCTACTAGTAGGAATTTCTTAAGATATCATTTTCCTATTTACTTTGACACAGTTCCATATTGGCTTGATGTTGGTCCAGGGTTCCAAGGGCTCATGCCTCAATTAGTAACGGATTTGGCTAACATCAAGCCGTTGTATATATTACGAGAAATGACAATAAATCCTTTTAGATTCTAATAGAAGCAAATTAACTCAGGAAATATTCATTTAATTTCATATGAAACAGTGCTGCCATCTAGTAGATGGCATCTACACGTCCGGCGAGGGAACGAAACTCTTATCTAGTCTATCCAATGAATGGTGGCCTTTAGTATTTATTTTTCCTGGCACCATTTTTACAAAACGTCACTGTCAGAGAATCGACCTAACCAACGACAACAAACGTGCTGTAAAAAGCCAAAAAAGAGCCGAAATATCTTCTTTCACCCCAAAAAAAAGGGCTCTATAAATGAAAAATGGCGGGCCGGCCACAGCACATGCATGACGGTGGAATTGTTGAACGCCGGTTGCGTCCTATTTACGGTAATACGAGTGTGAAAATGAGTGTTATATTTTCAGAGTTCGCTCCCTGGGAGACGGTTGTTTTTCAGGTTATTTTTGTGCTTTCTAGATTGGTTGGACAATGGGAATAACAAGAAGGCCCTCCAGGAGGCGGAGAAGGTGCTTAAAAAGAGTCCTTCGCTGCAAGCGGCGCGGGCTCTGAAGGCCCTGTCGCTTTTTAGGTTAGGAAAATTGCCGGAGGCTCACTCGGTACTGGAGGCGCTGGCGGAGGAGAAGCCTAGCGACGACACCACGCTGCAGGCCATGACGATATGCTACAGGGAATGTCAGCAATGTAAGTTGCGTAAAAATGCTGGTACAGTTAGATACATAACGTAAGAATCGTCTCTTTATGCATGATAGCCTATTACGCCGACTGTACCGTATCATATTCAAGTTATGCTCATAGACTCTGACCATGCTAACTTTGCACAAACTTGGCATTTAACAATACATACATATCCATATAAGCTCCATACTTGATTCATGGAAACTTAGCATGGTCCTATTCTATTATTTAAATTTGACTACCAACAACAAGGTTTGCGTGAAATTTCCTTTAAAAGCCTGGATATTCACACAAAACAAAATCTTCTCAAAATTTGTATCCTAATTAAGATACCTATTAATACACTTATGTAATGGAGCACCTATTATTTAGGATACTGAATCTAATATTTTGTCTCTAAAAAAACTATGCATCTAAAGTTATTTAGACTAATGTGGATTGCTTGATTAAATAATGTATTCATCCCCCAGTGCAAAAAGTTTGCTCCCTGTACGAAGCCGCAGTGAAAGTGGACCCGACGAGCGAGGAGCTGCACTCCCACCTGTTCATGTCCTACGTCCGCGTCGGGGACTACCGGGCGCAGCAGCGGGCAGCCATGACGCTGTACAAGTTTGCGCCTAAGAACCCGTATTACTTTTGGGCTGTCATGAGCATTGTTTTGCAGGTAAGCTATAAATCTCTAATAATATCTCTACTAAAAGTATTGGACCAGTGGCTTTTAAACAATAAGTTAGACTGATGTTACTAGTGATGTGATATGACTTTATAAACTTTGAACTATATAGTACTGGACACTGTGTGACATAGGCTCATCAGCTAAATAGCTGCTCGCCTATAATTATATAATAATAATAATATTTTAAATGCGATAGTAACTCGGTCAAAGCAAGTCAGTCTATTAGATATATATTCTCATGTTGTGTCTATCCCTGAATCCTTATAAATCAAATGATGAAAAACTGTTTTGAAAATAATGTAAGGGTTTTGCCGCCGGTCGCGTGCATCTATCGCGGCCTTAAGGTGTTAAATATGTCTCTAGAATTCATACATACAGATGTAGTGCATGATTATATTCCATCGTATTTTCACGGAAACATACGAACGTGTCTTGCTTTTTCCGTCAGTCTCGGTAGGTACAAAAAGTACTGATGTTGACTGAAGTAGTATAACAAATATGAACGTTTCCAAGAAAATACGATGGAAAACAATTATGCACTACATCTGTACTAATTGGGCATCTTAAAAAATTCCAACTATATTATGAGGACTCGTGGCCTGATTTGTAGCCTCGCTCACTGCGACTGACGATGACGGTGTCTGTGTGTGAATTGCCTAATGAAATTTACGAGTAAGGCATCGTGTAGAAAATGTCACGTAGTGCCATTGTTTTAATTGGAACATTTATTCCTTATAGGTAAATGGTAACAATAAAGTGAGTCACACTTTAACTGCTGTGGTATCGGCATTTTAGATAAGATTCTATGGAATTCGCTAACAATAACAACTAGGCACCGTGCACGAATACGATTTTCCGAATCTTATAGGTACCTATTATATGTATATTCCACTTAATCGGAAACTATATCTGTATCTGTTTGTTACCTTTCACGGCTAAACTACAGGCAGAGCCCGTGGTCCCCTCATTCCCTGGAAGTACTTATTGTATTGTAGTTCGGGCGATTTTCCGCAACTCGACGACTTGCGCCTATTTTGCGTGATACTTGGAAGTACCTAGAAATGATACTTCGAATCAATCACGTCTTCCTTAATTTTCCTGCTGAAAAAGTCTTAAGAACAATTTATTTGTTTCTGATTTTGAATGAACTTATATTATGTAAGCAGCAGCCAGTATACACATAATGGATACATTTTTCTACTTCTAGGCTAAAGAATCGGAAGACGCATCCAAACGCGGCATCCTCCTCGCGCTAGCCCAACGAATGGTCGACAACTTCATCTCCGAAAACAAAATGGAGGCGGAACAAGAAGCTCGCCTCTACATCATGATCCTCGAGCTGCAGGAGAAATGGGAAGACATCTTGAAGTTCATAGAGAGCCCGCTTTATGATAAACTTCTGCCTGGAGCTATCACCCAGGCGGTTATACCTTATTTGAAGAAACTTAAGAGGTGGAAGCCGCTGAATCTTTTGTGCAAGGAGCTGTTGTATGATAATCCTGATAGGTATGTTTATTTTTAATATTTTTCACTATACATCATGATTCTGGTACTGCAGAAGTGGGAGGACATCTTGAAGTTCATAGAGATCCCACTTTATGATAAACTTCTGCCGGGAGCCATTACCCATGCATACAGCCCATACAGGCATTTGTAAAGCGACATCATCATTAAAATTTTCTTAAACTAACATTACCATAAGGATAGATAATGTTGCTTTATAGCGATAAGACCGTCTACTAGCACATTACTATTTACTGTTCCCTGACATATTATTGCCATCAAAAGAAGGATGAAAGGGCTTAGAAGCCGGGATGTGTTTAAAAGTCATTCATTTATTTATGCGCAATATAATCGATTGAAGCCTGAAACGCCAAGCTTAATATTGGGCTGTAGTTGTAGCCGAGCGCGTCAGTTGACATTTTTGGCCGTCAAATATAATAATAATAAAATGTAACCATTTTTTTATTATTATTACAGGTGGGATTACTACGTCCCGTACTTCGAATCAGTATTCCATCTTATGAAGGAGTCAGACAAGAGTGACCGATGTGACGATACTGCGGAAAAGTGCCATGAATTCATCTGTCAGTTGGTGGAGGGCATGGGATCGGGCCGGGTGTTACGGGGGCCTTATTTAGCAAGACTGGAGCTGTGGAAACGGCTGGCTGTGGATGGGAATCCTACTGAGCTTTTAGGCAAGATACCTTACACCCACCTGCGTACCCACCCACCCAAATGTTACAACTGCAATATTTATTTCATAATTTTGAATAGGACATAAAAATCTTATGTTATCGTAAAGAAACAGCAACTAAATTAGTTTTCACAGTAGTATGAGCTAAGTTACACCAACTATTATTTCCAAAAACTTTCGGTACATTGGGTCGTTTGTACAAAATTCTTTCATTGTATGACACACCGTTTTTCGGTCAATACTATCATATATTTTATACATTTTAGGTAGTGGCGTAGCACTATGCGTGCAATACTTACGAGTATTCGCGAATAAGCCATGCGCAGTGCCAGATCTCCGGCCGTACCTGGAAATGATCCCGCAGGGCGAACGCGAGCAGCATTGCCGGGATTTCCTCACGTGTTTAGGCTTCGACGAGGACAGCGAGCCTACCACTGTAAGTGTTACTTTTTGGACGTTCATTAATATTACCTGTTGCCATAGGCAACGATAATTATACCTGAGTTTGCGATCAGCGAGAGGTGAGTCCAATAGTCCAAAAGCTGTCATTTATGTCATGACATGCATAGCTTAAAGCCAAAACTGTAAGAAATATCCTGGTCACAGCACCAAAATGTAAATTATTGTATTTATTTTTCCATCGCAAATCTGCATAGCGAGCGTGATGGACATATTTGGATCGGAAACGATGTTCTTCCCTAAGCCTTAGTCATTTTACAATAACATGTAGGACAATAATATAAGGCAAATATTTTCTTTTCACAAAAGTTTTCTATACAGCCCGACGACATCCAACGCCACATCTCCTGCCTGTCACTATGGCGGCTGACGGCAGCCCCTCTCCCCGCGGCGGATTGTTTATCCCTAGCTGATCGGCTACGGGCGCATTACCTAAGAGCCAACTCGGATGGGTACGCAATACTGGCCGCGCACCACTACATATTTGCTGGTGAGTTTTGCTCTGATTGGTTGATTGTTGCTTTAAGTTTGGAGTATAGACTTTGTTTGAGTCTCTTCAAACTCGGGTAAATCCATTGTCAGATTATGCGATTTTGGTATTATGAAAAGGTAATAGGGTAGATATTTGCTGAGAGGGTCTTTGGAGCAGTGTTTGAAGTCCTTTTGATCCAGGCACATGACGCAATGATTGTCAGCCTTGCGATAGTGGGACAATCACACAGTGGATGGTTTCGTCTCATTTTCTTTACTAACGGCTTATATTTGCTGCAGCAATCGAGTTACAAAGCACAGAGCCTGTGGTGGAAGCTCTATGTCTTCTAGAGCTAGTGCTGCACCGCTCTCCGGCTAACTTCCACGTCAAGCTACTGTTGATCACCCTCTACCATCTCCTAGGTAAGTTATTTTCTGTTGGATTGTTTGTTATATTCATAAATCTTACTACTGTTTATATAATTTTCTTGACATCATGAGATGTCCTCCCTCTAGCGTTATATTTTCACTGAATGTTCCTTTCCTTCCGTGTCACATGTTTAGATTTAAAGTTATAGTCCAGATCTGAACTGTAAGTTATTAATGTAATTCCTGTAAACGTCTGGAACTTGTTTTGTGAGCCAAATAAATAATATAAAATAAAAAGAAATATTGCTACGTCTTTTCATGTCACTAAATAATTATGTTGTAAATATTGTATGGATATGCAAACACGGCTTTCGTTTCGTCAGGGAACGCATTGGCGGCGGACAGTATCTACCAACGCTTAGAAGTGAAGCACATTCAACTAATCTCATTGGGCTGGTTACACTGCGCGCGGCTCGGCGGCGCCGCGGCCTGCGCGAGAGCCCTGCAGCTACTAGCCGACACCAGGGCTTTCCGCGACCACCAACATAAAGACGTAAGTGAGAAAACATATCTACTGGCTTTTAGGAGTACATGCGGCCCACACCAATTTTGGTGTCTAGCAATAGTAGTTGCCGCGCACCGCTACGGAACGGACGCTTGCTCGCGCTTGCGCCACCTAGCGGTCATATCAGTCGTAATAGACGCGTTTTGTTAGAGAGTGAAGCTTCTGTACCTATTACTATTATTTATTCTGTGGTAAAACATAATATTTTTGACACCGTTAATCGCAATACTGCTTTAAAAGGATTATTGTTTTGTGATCGTAAACTATAAATAAACCTGGCGATAAATATTACACATCGGAATTTCGGCTTTGTAGAGCTTTGTCTCTTTCTCTCTTGCTGTTTTCAATTGTCTTTTTCTAAAGTCCGATCTGCAATATTATCACCGGGCAATGTGCGAGGCTAGTTTCTAATACCGGGAATCGTAATACAGGCCTTAAAAGGCGGACTATTGCATTCTACTAGCGTTGCTCGGTGACTTCAAACCTTTACATATTTATTTCACATATATCGTCACGTGACAACCTAACATCACTAATTAGCACCACAAGTTCATAACCATACTGAACTATATTAGTATGAAAATATGGTTGATTTTTGTTTAAATATTTATTATTAAATTAATTGAGTTTCGGTTTTCACCTGCTCGACGATATTACACAATGTTTTTTTGTAGTTTCTAAATGTGCAAAATGCAAGTCTGATACTTTGTTTATCGAGAATGGATAAAATAGTATTTTATACAATCGTGATTTAATAGAGAGCTTTTCAGACGAGATTGAAAAGCTTGATTATATCACTATTGTATGTATACAAAACTTTTTCTATGAGTCAACAAAAATAATAATTTAAACTAGTAGAATTATATAGGTAAACAAACCAAAAGTATACAGCTAAGATACTCGAGCAGCCGCGACACCTTCTCGTAACTCATGAGGCCCTGGTACTTGCTCCGCGCTAAATTAAATTTTTAGACAGTTTTTTTTTCTCGATTTTGGCCACCGTAGCCTATGGAGACTAACAACGCTAAGTGGTTTTCGTGGTTAATGGATGTTGCTATATTAAGGGTGTCACATGCGCGTTTCCGACTTATGAAGCAATTGTTTCTACTATACAACCTAAAATAAATAATTAACTTGAGTCCTTTTGATCGCGGCGAGCTGTGATTTGCCAATTTCATTATAGTTGACTAAACTGTATCGAAATGAATATTATAGTTGAGTTGGGAGCCCATACATTAAAAGTACCCAAATGCAGTTTGGTATAAGAAATCTTAATTCAAGAATTACAGTCGACGAGTAGAAACACGATCGTTTTTTTTTTCAGAGCGTAGAACACTTAACATACGCGTACAAATACGGTACATTCGAGAAGTTAGTGGAGCTGGGTCGCTGGAACAGTGTGCTGCGGCGCTGCGCTTGGGGCGGCGCGGCGGCGCGGGAGCGCGCGCTGCTGGCGCTGCTGGCCGGCCCGCCCGCACCCCTGCACCAGCCGCAGCCGCTACATAAGGAACCTGTGTAAGTACATATATATCCCCCGTATATGGTCTGGCCTAGTGGGTAGTGACCCTGCCTATGAAGCCGATGGTCCCGAGCTCGAATCCTGGTAAGTGCGTTTATTTGTATGATGATACAGATATTTGTTCCTGAGTCATGGATGTTTTCTATGTATTTAAGTATTTATATATTATATATATCTTTGTCTGAGTACCCACAAAACAAGCCTTCTTGAGCTTACCGTGGGGCTTAGTCAATTTGTGTAAAAATGTCCTATAATATTTATTTATTTATATATGTCGGCGCCCGATACTGACACCAGGCAGATCGTGAAATCCCTAGGCATATCGTAAAACGTGAAAATCTGTCTCGTTCCCTGAGTCGACGAAGCCCCGCGTGCGGAGCTCCTATTTCTGGCATCTGAAGCAACCTAACGGATCCTACCTATCTGTTGGTTTAATACGACTACCGTCAAAACATTACACAGGAACATTACGATTTGCCTGATCTTACGATCGGCCGCGGACATATACACTGATAGCGGGGTTTTCCGAAAAAATTGTAGTCATCAACACTTTTTCGAAAAACTATGAGCTTTTGGGTTATTTGGACTCAGAATCACGAGGGCCATTTAGAGAAACAAAGAAAAAAGTGATGCTAATTTTTCATACAAATTTTGGGTAGGTATCAGTTTTATGTCGATCCATACAAAATGTACCTATGTGAAAATGCATCACAAAAGTGTATTTTTTGGGACACTTTTTTTTATCTCTATAGTCCTCGTTATTCTGGGTAGAAATAACTCAAATATTGATGATTATTGAAAAAAAGTAAATGGTACGATCAGTTCCCCTACTAAGTACCCCTTCCTCCTCGCGTTATCCCGGCATTTTGCCACGGCTCATGGGAGCCTGGGGTCCGCTTGACAACTAATCCCATGATTTGACGTAGGCACTATTTTTTACGAAAGCGACTGCCATCTGACCTTCCAACCCAGAGGGGAAACTAGGCCTTATTGGGATTAGTCAGGTTTCCTCACAATGTTTTCCTTCACCGAAAAGCAACTGGAAAATATCAAATGATATTTCGTAAGTACATAAGTTCCGAAAAACTCATTGGTACGAGCCGGGGTTTGAACCCGCGACCTCCGGATTGAAAGTCGCACGCTCTTACCGCTAGGCCATCAGCGCTACTTAAGTACCCATGTCACCATAATTGTATAAAAATCGACTGTACACTTTTAAGTTAAAATGCCCACATACATAAATCGGCAAACCACACAATGTTCGCTATTGACGACAAACGGTCTCTGAGAAAAACGCATTTAACCGATTGAGCACTAAAAACTGACAAATATGATCTGTTTCAGTGACAACCGTGACCTGAGCGTGATAGTGAGCTACGACCCGCCACAATGCCAAGACCCGGACCTGAAAGCCAAGAGCTTTGAGGAGGAGCTCGCGTACCTGAGGCTCAAAGATGGCCTGGTGTCCTCCATAGCGCTGTGCATAGAGCTGGCTGACAGTAGACCTGTTGACGAGAAAAAGGTATGTAATATACTAGCTTTTGCCCGCGACTTCGTCTGCGTGGAATTAGTGACAGCAGCTAAAGTAGGTACATATAGCGCCTGGATAATGCTAATAGCAATCATTCAATTCGCGCATTGCTTACTTCAAATATTAGGCAATTCATTTACTCTTTCAATTCCACCCCCCATTGCACTCTCTTCAGGGATGATTTCTGACATAAAAACTATCCTATGTCCTTCCCCGGGACTCAAACTATACCAAATTTCAACTAAATCGGTTCAGCGGCTTAAGCGTGAAGAAGTAACAGACAGACAGACAGACACACTTTCGCCTTTATAATATTAGTATGTATATGCAGTTTTCTGTCAGATATGGCTTTTATTATAAAGCTTTGAAGAGGAGCTCGCGTACCTGAGGCTCAAAGATGGCCTGGGGCCCGTTTCTCAAAAGCTTGTAACTTGTAATACTCGTACAAGTGGATGTCACTTTTTGACAGCTTTTGTTAGAAATGTTACATTACATGTTGTATTACAAGTTACAAGCTTTTGAGAAACGGGTCCATAGTGCTCTGCATCGAGTTGGTTGACGAGAAAAAGGTATGTAATATCATAATATTGAAGTATGTCTCCTATTCTTGGAGGGGATTGTTGCTGGTGAACTTTTTTACAAATGGTGTAAATTCCCCTGCATAAATTTCCCTGTCGATCTTACCAAATTCGTGTCATATTCTTGTTTTTGCATTTTTTGTACTTGACAAAATAAGAACATAGTTTAACTCATTGACCGTCAAAGGCGTCAACTGACGCGCGTGGCTACAGCCAAATATCAACCTTCGTGCATTTTAATAAGGTTCATGATCGCGACGCGCACGATAGGGGTGGCGTTCAAAGGGTTAAAGTACGAGTAACATAAGGACCCGGGTATGTCCTTAAACTACGTCCAAGTCCACCGGTGAATGGGCAGCAGCATCCCTTAAGTACGGTAAATTATACTGCGATCGCCAACCCGCCTGCCAAGCGTGGCGATTATGGCATTTACCCCCCAGTATGATAAGCATAACCAAACCGCGGCCCCGAGTTTCCGGCGACTCCCGGTGCTCTGGCTATGGTAGCGGTCAGGGCACTGGCAAAGTCAGGGGTGCTAAGAATATCAGGCTTCTGGGGGAGGCCTATGTCCAGCAGTGGACGTCTTTCGACTGATATGATGAACATAAAGACACCATGATTCTTCTGACTATGCCAATAATAACTTTATACATTATTCCAGGCTCACTACGAGGAGTTGACGGCGTGTGTGGGTGCCTTTAGCGAGGCGATGGCGAAATGTCGAGACCTGTACGGCACCAGGCGGCGGTGGCGGGTGTCTGAACCCTTCCCAAGCAGAATTATCGGTAAAATTGCAAAGTTAATTTCGCGACATCTAGCGACGAATATAACCTGTAAATATACCTGTAATGATAGATTTAAGTTTTAATTACTAAATAATAAAAATAATTGGCCAACTATAGAGTTTATCTTAGTTAACTCTGTTCGACTTAGTGTCAGCAGTGTCATTATGAACGTCATAGAATTAAATATAAACGTCATTCCCAGAAAAAAAAGAAGATTATTGTGACATGTACACACTTTGTCATTACAAAGTGCAGAGCTAGCTACGTCCGACTGTAGATAATTTTACTGATTTGCCTTTACGTCGATCATGATGCTAAAGAGAAAACGGACTAGAACTATTTTATTCTTAGTATTTATTAGCATCAGTTATATTCTTAAATTCTGCAAACTTTCATTTGGTAACTTACTAGTAATTTTTTATCATTACAGCATTCGTATCATCACCCGTACCATACCGGGAACTGTACTCCTGCGCACTAACGCTAGTGGGCGAGCTGGCAACGTCGCACACGGCGCGCGCCCACGCACTAGCCGAGGAGGCTGCGCGGGAAATACGCGGCGCGAGTCAACAACTGCAGACTGTGGTGCCTAGAGAGGGATGGGGCATGAGAGAGGCTTTAGAACATCTCAGTGTCTACTTAGAGGTGAGTTTTTAGGTGTAGAAAATATAGGTACGTGGTTAAACGCTAGTGGCAACGACGCACACGAGTCAAAAGCTAAAGATGGTGGTAAGAGTGTAGTCGAACGCTCTAACGCTAGTAGGCGAGCTGGCAACTTTGCGGACAAGTCGATAGTTTGAAAAAATGTGATCGTTTAGAGAGAGGGGGGAGGGGGTAAAAAGCAGGTTGCGTTAAAATCACCAAATATCACCAAGGGGGAGGGGATGGGTCAAAAATAGGCCAAATATGATCACATGATTTCTGGACGACCCCTAACCGGTGAATACAATAGCATCCTATTGGAAATAGTGTCCGAAATAATCAATAATTAATCTTGCTATATTTTTTCTGGATTAATTAGGTTAAAATATAAACATATAGTTCGTTTTTTTTAGCATTAGAAATAAGGTAAACAAGCTTGATGTGTCTTTTAATTGAAAAACAAATTTTAAAAATAACTCACGGCAAATATGTAACAATTATGAATCTAATACGATCAATTATATTCTTCTGCTTTCATTTGTAATAGTTACTGATTTTTTTTAAAGCGTTTTTCAATTAAAAGACGTCTCAAGATCGTTCACCTTCTTTCTAAGCTAAAAAAAACGAACTATAGGTCACAACCATGCGCTGAAAGCGGAATAACCTTATTAATCGAATGAAAAAAAAAAATTCAAAACATTTATTTTTCTTCCACAGTTCATAGGCATAATCACCTTCCTCCTCGGCGTTTGCAACGAGCTCTCAACGCCAACCAACACCAAAAAGTCCAAAAAGAAAACCAGCCAGTCCCCCGACGAGCTCCGGACCTCAGAACTGCTCTCCAACCTCAACCAAGCGGTCCAAGACTCCGTCTCAGACATCGAACAAATCATCGAAGACTGGCCAAAATACACATTCAACTCAACGCTAGAACATGAATTAAAAAAACTCTCACTAGATAAATACCAGTGCCCGGTTCAGAATAAACTTAATAGTGGATTGAAGGATGTTTTGAGCGATTTGGGGAATATACTTAAGAAGAAAGTGAAGTATTTGAAGAGTCTGCAGTGATGTGATATGCATATCTGTTATATTGATATTAGGTATGGCGATGTGATTGTGCGTTTTTAGAGTTTATGGCAAGGTTCATAGAAAATGTCTACAAAGTACAGAGCCAACGCGCATGTGGTAACCCCGTTGTTGTATAAACAGTGTGGAAATAATTAATGGGCCCTGGAGGGAAAGTAGGTACCTCAAAACCTTAAGTTAGCTCATTTTACTTAAAGGGACATTTATTTTATTTTTAAAAAGAAATAAAACTGCATTCAAAGATTTTCTTAAATTCGCTTCCCTTGTCCGGAAATCGAACCGACTAATTAACCTTTTCGACGCCGTGTCAAACAAAAAAGCTGTCACTCGGACGCCACGTCACCCAAGTGTCAAAACTGAAATTGAACTTTATGCATATGGATGTAGGTCTATGTTGCTCTGTGATCTGTGGCCGATTAATCGGTCTTTGGCGTTGAACCTGCGGTGCGGATATATCGGCCATTGGCGTCCAAAAGGTTAATGGGCCCTGGAGGGACGCCCATTATTTTTCCGTACTGTATATATATTTTTGCCACATTCGTAGTGTAAAAAAAATCTAACTTATTTATGAACCTTATTGTTTCAAATTTGCATGCTACAAGTGACAAATCTTTAAGGGGTTAGACTAGGAAAAAAGAATGGTAAACTCCATACATTAAATGTATGGAGAATGTCCATAATGCGAATGTTTCAGCATGTTTTTCTATGAATTTTACTATACTCTGTTTCGTGTTTGCCAAATATCAAGCTGCAAATACAGATAAGTGAACTTCAATATTAGGGCACGTTCATATTTAGCTCATAATCAGCGGCGTAATCTATCTATCTGTATGTTATGTATCTGGGTTGGAAGGTCAGATGGCAGTCGCTTTCGTAAAAACTAGTGCCTACGTCAAATCATGGGATTAGTTGCCAAGCGGACCCCAGGCTCCCATGAGCCGTGGCAAAATGCCGGGATAACGCGAGGAAGAAGAAGAATCAGCGGCGTAATCTCTTGACCAATCAAAGTCGAAGTCGTTTAACACTCAAAACGTCACGTCACGTCACGTTTGACGTTTTTTTTGCTCTTATAACATGAGCAGAATGAATCTCCGTGAATGTGGTGACACCCTTAGGCCCCTTAGGATCACCCCCACCCCAACCTAGCGTCTCCCGAGCGTCGGCGTCTAGTCAAATCTGTGGCAAATTTTCCATAGCGCTGGCTATAGTTCGTTTTTTAGCAAACAAGGTAAGCGATCTTGACAAGTCTTTTAATTGAAAAACGCTTTTTTTTAAATCAGTTACTATTATTTATGAAAGCAGAAGAATATAAATGATCGTATTAGATTCATAATTGTTACATATTTACTGTGACTTACTTTTATAACGTGTTTTTCAATAAAAAGACACATCAAGATTGTTTACCTTTTATCTAATGCTAAAAAAAACGAACTATAGACGCCGGCGCTCAAAAGACGCTAGTGTGGGTTGGCCTTAAATCGCTAAGATTAAGCCAGTATGAACATGCCCTAATTCAGTGTAGATATATCGCTCATATCACTCGCCGGTTTTATTCTAGTTCGATCAAGTGAAGTACTGATCGTGTAAATAATGTAATATTATGGTTTTATATGGCTATTATTTACTAAAATATACACGCTGGCCGTTAGTTACATCTTTGGACCTAATGTGTTGAACATGTTAGCCTTCTGGGTCTTAGGGTGCTATTCTACCTGTCCAATCTCAGTGCGTCTCACTCTCTCATTAAAGCAAAATGTGAGACGCAATACACATTGGATGAAGAAGTTGGATAGGTGGATTACCACCCTTATCTACAAGTATACTCATGGGCATATTTAGAGGAGCGCATCCACAGAATGAATAATAGTACTACAGTAGGTACAGAAAGGAAACTCCCTACAAAACCGAAAATTGACAGCGGTTCAGGGTCGAATCATGCTGTCCCTTTCTAATACATGGCACTATTTCTTTCGGCTATTTAGGCTTGTTAAAATTCAAGCCATCATCTTATCAAAGGGACGTCAAGTTGTGTCAACCCTAATAATTGCTCGGAGCAATGCTGAGCCGAACGGAGCCGAGTTTGCCCGAAGGGAGGAGTTTCGCACCCCTGGCGCAACCTACTTACCTACCTATCAGCCACTGACGTCCACTGCTAGACATAGGCCTCCCCCCATATCATAGACCGCCACTGCTATTAGAGAACGTAAATAAAGGTTTGATAATCCAGTAGGATTACAGATTACAGCATCCGTATGTAATTTCAAAATTAGTAATTAACTTTATTTGCGTTCCTCTAAATTTGTCCATGAGTGTATTTTAACTGAGTGTATTTTGACCCTAATGAATTTGTCTATGGTCAATTTAAAACACGTCAAAGTGCGTTTTTAAATACGCTAGTGAATAAAATACCTTATTTACTGTTTTTGTGTTTTCACTGTATTAGTCAATATTAATAAAATTATATGAGCTTGCATAATAAAATACGCTGCAACGACTTTATACTGCATAGATATATTTTTGCAATTCTATCATAATATTTAAAAAAATGTGATTTTAAGGCGCGTCCACATTAATGTACGCCACTCATTAGGCATATAATACGGGTCTCTATTGTTTCCCAAATAGTTTTAAGTCATAAATGTCATAATCTATTGTTTGTCCGAATTTTCGTTAGTCATAATTGGTTTTTCTCAGAAACGCGTAACTTTTCAGGATTGCCATAAAACAAACCTAACCTATCTATAGAATAACCTTACGAAAATCCTGAAAAGTTAAAGGTTTCAGTTTTATGACTAACGATAATATGACAAACAATACATTATGACTTAAAACTTTATGGGAAACAAAGGGACCCCATATAATACACTGCCAATATGTAATTTAAATATTGCCGCGTATTTTGAATAAATCAGTTGGATTTTGCCTTGTTACTATTATTTACGTATTAAGAGCGCTATTACATTTCGGCGTTGAGCGAGTTTAGGTATTTTACGCGCTGCGGCAGGCCGTGCGAGCTCAGTACGCCGATCCCTTCTACCACACTCGCACTACAATGATGGATTAAACATTCTTGATCCTTCGCGAAGCATATTGAAATCAACCATAACAACACTAACTGTACTTACCTTTTAAAGTTCTAAAACTGTTATTTGGTAAGTACGAAAATACTAAATGCAGTGCAAATGTACATAGGGGCTGTTCATAAATTACGTCATCTATTTTTGACGATTTTTGACCCCCCCCCCCCCCCCCACCCCTCAAATCATCCAAAAATCAAGCTTCGGATGAATCTGTTTCCTCCTACGTCATGTTACCATCATCCGATGTCCAGACCCCCCCCCCCCCCACTCCTCCCATTTGAAACGACGTAATTTATGAATAGCCCCATACTTGTACTTATGAAGGTATATTACTCGAAAGAAATTATAGGTACCTACTCGCTCATTTACATGTTTCGTCATTGCATTTGGTACCTATAGGTTGTAAAGTTTGTATCAACGAGGGTTTAAAAACGAACTGGTACTGAGGATCTGATGATGATTAAGGTGGTCACGGATACCAATCAACCATGTAGTAACATGATTAGGCTCGTTTGATTCGTCTCAACAAGATCTTTGACACTGAAGATACACAGGGTCTGATGATGGAGCTGGAAGGTGGCCACGGGTACCAGTCTATCATGTAACTAAACAACTTCGTGTTTGGGCTCGTTTGATTCGTCTCAACAAGATCTTTGACACAAGACAGTACTCAGGGTCTGATGATGGAGCTGGAAGGTACCATTACCAATCAACCATGCAACTAAACCACATCGTATTTAGGATCGTTTGATTCGTCTCAACAAGATCTTTGACACTAGGTGATACTCAGAGTCTGATGATGGAGCTGGAAGGTGGTCACCGGTACCAATCAACCATGCAACTAAACCACTTCGTGTTTAGGCTCGTTTTATTCGTTTCAACAAGATCTTTGACACAAGATAGTACTCAGGGTCTGATGTTGGAGCCGGAAGGTGGTCACCGGTACCAATCAACCATGCAACTAAACCATTTCGTGTTTAGGCACGTTTTATTCATCTCAACAAGATCTTTGACACAAGGTAGTACTCAGGGTCTGATGATGGAGCGCGAAGGTGGCGACGGGTACCTGTCTATCATCATCAGCTCCATCATCAGACCCTGAGTAGTATCTTGTGTCAAACATCTTATTGCGACGAATCAAATGAGCCCAAACACGAAGTGGTTCAGTTACATGGTAGACTGGTACCCGTGGCCACAGTCCAGCTCCATCATCAGACCCTGAGTACTAACTTGTGTCAAAGATCTTGTTGCGACAAATCAAACGAGCCCAAACACGAAGTGGTTCAGTTACATGGTAGACTGGTACCCGTGGCCACCTTCCAGCTCCATCATCAGATCCTGAGTACTATCTTGTGTCCAAGGTCTTGTTGAGACGAATCAAACGAGCCTAAACACGAAGTGGTTTAGTTGCATGGTTGATTGGTACCGGTGACCACCTTCCGGCTCCAACATCAGACCCTGAGTACTATCTTGTGTCAAAGATCTTATAGAAACGAATAAAACGAGCCTAAACACGAAGTGGTTTAGTGGCATGGTTGATTGGTACCGGTGACCACCTGCCGGCTCCATCATCAGACCCTGAGTACTATCTTGTGTCAAAGATCTTGTTGAGACGAATCAAACGAGCCTAAACACGAAGTGGTTTAGTTGCATGGTTGATTGGTACCGGTGACCACCTTCCGGCTCCATCATCAGACCCTGAGTATTATCTTGTGCCAAAGATCTTGTTGAGACGAATCAAACGAGCCCAAACACGAAGTGGTTTAGTTGCATGGTTGATTGGTACCGGTGACCACCTTCCGGCTCCATCATCAGACCCTGAGTACTATCTTAAGTCAAAGATCTTGTTGAGACGAATAAAACGAGCCTAAACACGAAGTGGTTTAGTTGCATTGTTGATTGGTACTGGTGACCACCTTCCGGCTCCATCATCAGACCCTGAGTACTATCTTAAGTCAAAGATCTTGTTGAGCCGAATCAAACGAGCCCAAACACGAAGTGGTTTAGTTGCATGGTTGATTGGTACCGGTGACCACCTTCCGGCTCCATCATCAGACCCTGAGTACTATCGTGTGTCAAAGATCTTGTTGAGATGAATAAAACGAGCCTAAACACAAAGTGGTTTAGTGGCATGGTTGATTGGTACCGGTGCCCACCTTCCGGCTCCATCATCAGACCCTGAGTACTATCTTGAGTCAAATAAATACATATAGAATGTCAGGTCGTTTCAAATATTTTTAATCCTGTCCGGTAGTTTATTAAACTGTACCATTATAAATTATAATACTATAAAAACGGTGCTAGGATCAAAGTCTCTCGTTGCGGTTTACACGCACACAGTATAGCGTTTTACACGGCGCCCGCCGCACACAATGATAAAAAACCTCGTCGTCGCCGTTGAAAATGTGCGGAGCCGACCGACACACGTCCTGCCTCTACAAGCTCTGCCGCGGCACTGAGCTGGCGCAGCGCGCGTCATCGGTAATATAGAGTAGTTTTCAAAAAATTGCCAAAAAATTATAGTAGAATTTCATAAACACTAATGTATACCAACAGTATAAGCAAACGTTGCAGATTGCTTGAGTATGAAAATGACTTCGATATTAAGTAGATTTTCGTAGGAATTGACACTTGTTTCGGAGAGAAAATCGAGTTCGTTTTACTTTGATTTTCTCTTTCTCAAAGGTATGTAGGAAAAATATAGTTTGATATGCCTAAAGTACAGGGTATTAGTAATACAAAATAGCCAGGTTTAGCAGAGTAAAATTCTCAACATTTCCAAATAAGAGCTCGCCATTCAGTGCTTCACGGGGTTTTTCGGAAACGACCATCAGAAAAAAAATCATTACTAATTTAGTAAGTCCTTTTTCTAATATTTACAACGACATTTATAAAGATAAGAAGACGCTTTTACTGGAACAAGTACTCATTGTTTCTAATAATGAGCGCAAAGTCCTGAATTTCGTCGACTAGTATCATCAATTTTGCATTATTTCGACTTTTCTTGTAAGAGCGCTCTTAAGACATTGACACGCAGAAGTATAACGCGCGATAATATTGATAGTGCAATAGTCCCCTTAAAATACGGGCCAGCACCTATCCTCCTAAGGCCATCATCATCATCATCATCATCAGCCCGTTTCAGTCCACTGCTGGACATAGGCCTCTCCCAAATGCAAAATTTGCCACTGAAATTTGAATTAGGTTCATAGGAAATAGAGTTGATTTTGCGTTGTTTGAAAATTGAACGAAACAGCAAAAGCGTCTGTTTCAATTGAATATGATTTAAATTTCATCGAACTGAAGAAGTACTATAGGTCCTTGGGCCTTAGGAGGCTATATCGAAACACATCCTTATTCCTATGGTAACAAAGGTGTGATACGATACATTTGGCCACTTGGCTGCCATTATTTGCTTGATACGATTAGTTCCTGATTTGCCGGATTTGCGTTTTGCTAGATTCCGGTTTCGCCGGATTTACTTTAGTACAATTACATCACAATCCGACTAAAAGGGAATCAGACGTAACAAGAATCCAGCGATTTGGAAACTAATCGCTAACTATAGTTGGTCAAACCAATTTGTCAGTCAGTAAGAACCAGGAAAACTATACTCATCCTTTTCTTTTGGGTACTAGTACAGTCGAGGTCAAAGATATGTTTACACTTCTTGCCTTAATACAAAGGAGTAAGGTGCAAAAGTGTAAACATATCTTTGACGTCGACTGTACTAGGGTAAGACAAAGATAGTACGATTCTCTCTATGATTGAAATGAGACAGTCCTTTGACGAACTATAAGTTGATTAATGCTGACTGTACGAGATTTACCTTTCGGGCGATAAGTTTGTGTAGACGTGCCATTTTATTTACACAATGTACTGCCATATATTCTATGAACTTTATTTTGCTTGTATTAAGGGTGGTATTCCATCTGCCCGATATCTTAGTCCAACGTCAGTCATTGCGTCTCACCCAAGGCTCGGACGGTTTTTAAGGACTGAATCATGTATTTAGGTAAAAAATTCGTATTATTAGATTGTTCCATTAAAAATGAAATAATAAAAAGAACGGAAAAGAACGTAATAATACCGGTATTTTTTGTATGAAGAAAAAACTGGTTCTGACCCACACCCTCAAAATGTAAGACAAAATACACACTGGACAGATGGAATACCACCATTAAGGTAGAAAATCATACTGTCAACAGAGCTGTCAATCACAGACTACTTTTAAAACATCAGATCTGTAAAATTCGCTTATTATTCTTCCTGTAAATTTTACAGTATACGGAACATGAATATACTTAGCAAGATTACTTGTCTATGTATTTATATGTCAAACTCTTTTCAATATCCAAATAATTGTGAACTTTAAAATAATAACAATAAGAGTTATTCTTTACGTAGTGTAACTTCCTGTATGCCTTCCGATATCGCGTTGTGGATACGTTATGAGTGGATATTACAGTTTTGTATGTAATTATAATTTACACAGTCCGAATTTGTTTTATTTTCCTCTCTTAGAGCTGGTTTACATATTACAAGCTGGGAAATCAGTCAGCCGCGACCACGACCAGTGAAACCTGTGTCGAAACGTCGGTAAATCAAGGTAATTGAATAAAATTCGCGTTAGACCCGTCTATAAATGTGAGTTAATATATTACAAGCTGTAGCTGAGCATTAGCGCAAACGTGGCCAGGATCGGTCAAGGAGGGTAAATAATAAAGAAATAACTTTCATATTATTTATTTACAACACAAATAATGCAGTAAATGAATTTGTCGGTCACAGTACAAAAATATTCATGAAGTCTTTCATACGACGTGCAGTCTGTCAGGAATGTGTGGTGAATTGGAATTATGGAACAATAACTATTTTATAGAGTAGAAGTTGAACATTAATATAATGACACTGTAAAGTAGGTATTTCAATCTCTTATCGGCTACATAGAAATATTTGTAATAGTTGACTATTTTAAAACAGAGGCCAAAATAGGAATAATGAGACCAGAGGGATTTTCACACGATTTTGAACTATCACTTAAATGAGTCTAGCTCGATATTTTTATATTGTCAGATTGCTTGAATATCTTATTAAATTGTACACATTTTAAGATCAATATTCTAGTCTGTAGCTATTTTAAAAATATGTCTTATAGCTAATCGTTGAAATTAGTGAGAATAACAACAAAAATATTAAAATTATAAATATGTTGTTAAAGTTAACATTTAATAAAAAAAATCTCAAACCCAAACATCGAAATTATGCCAGAAATCTGTATAAACAGTTATCACACTCTGAGAATAAAGGGTTTCAAAAAAGTCAATCAAATGTGGCTTTCCATACAGAAGGGTCCTTACGCTACAAGTGCAATATGGACCTTTTTATCTGAAATTCCAACATAAATTCTGTTGAATTTCTCTGACGGAAAGTCGCATATAATTTGAGAAGACTTGTGTAATATAAAATCTATCCTGATTTATCGACTAAAACTTCTTCAAAAAACAAACTTAAATAGTGATTTAACAAAGAATCAATTTTAAAACATTATTTGAAACCATTTCCCAAAAGGTACCTTATGGCGGCTGGCGCTTACGTCGCATAGCACCGCAATAGTATTGGAGGGGTGTTAGTAATAGCGTAAGCGCCAACCGCCGTAAGGTACCTTTACCCGTGGGACGTCACATTTTATTCTCAGTTATGACTATAAGAGCTCAGCTCAAAATATCTTTTTTTGTCAGTTTTTAAATACAAACCGTAACAATTAAGCTAAACTAGAGCAGAAAACATTATGCACCGATACGCGTGTGTGCGTGACTAAACGTAAATCATAGCCTAAGTAGAAATCGTAATAAATAGACAGCAAATTAGTTGCGAAATAGAACGGAGTACCGTTTAAGTCAGATTAGTCAAATTGAATATATAACCCTAAACTAAAATGAATTCTATTCACCTATAAACAGAATTCACTTTAGTATAAGGTGGCCAGTTATTGAAACTTTATAATATACTAAAATGAATTCTGTATATAGGTGAATAGAATTCATTTTTAGTTTAGGGTGGCCAGTTACGGTCGAATTACCCTACAAAGGCAGTTTTAAAATGTATTTATTTTAACCTTTTCGCCGCCACTTCAATGAAGTAATAAAGTGTCATCAACGCCAAGGCACGCACAACCCAAGCACGTACCACGTAATTGCACATAGACAACCCGTATAACATATCAAGTCGTGGCGTGTGGCGCACGAAATGTAATGACTTTATATCAAGTCAATGGCGGCGAAAAGGTTAAAGCAAATTAGTAGCAGTAATTTCGAACCGCGTGGATTCAAAACCATACTGTGATAGAATATAGAATATAATCTGTGTAAGTAAATAAAATATAATAAATTCAGCCATATTTTACCATGTAGGGAAAAACGCCATCACAATAAGCGCAAAATTGCAATAATTCTATATTGCAAGAAAAAGGGATAATGGGGTTGGCAACTGTCAAAGGTTTGCACAGATGGCGCCATCATAGCTTGCCCCTTTTTCTATAAGATTTGACTTAAAGGGCTGGCCTGGATCCTTAAAATTTTATTAAAAAAACAAAAAACTGACACAATTCTAGGGATTGACAGGGCAAGCTATGCTGGCGCCATCTGCTAAATACTTTGACCGGCCAACCCCATTGATAATGCAGTACAGGGACCGTGCGCGTTGGAGGATCTGCCATCTTGTGGCCTAAATCGGAAACTTAAACTTGACACTCACAGTTCACGTTAAGGTAGGTGCTGCCCCCTACAGTTCATGCCCGCTACCTTGCCCATTGTAGGTTTTGCCATCTTGTGGCGCAAATTAGAAACTTAAGCTTGACATTTACATTTCGCGACAATAAACATGGGGGCTCTAGTGCTGCCCCCTACAGTTCAGGCACGCTCCCTGGAATACAACTAAATTCTAAAAATATTGCTTTGTGGATGTATTCATATATATATTTCTATATTAACCGTAGTTATCTATTGGGATAGTCGAGAAAATATTGTCCGATTTCGTAAATAACATTTTGCTGTATAATTGTTTATAAAATATCAAATCTGTCACAATCATTATTCTTGTACACATGGGGGTGATAGGACTCTTAATCTCGGTGCTGCCAAAATTATTATTGATATTTTATGGAATTTCACATTTGGTACCTAAATACTTGTACAAGGTGTAACAAAACAAAAATAGTGGGGATCCGTTTAAGGGCATATTCGGTATCGTGTTCTGATTAGGAAAAAGTCAATGCAATTTTTATTTGACGCGAGAAAGGGTTGACAAGCTATTTGTTTTTTTCTTTAAAAAAAATTCCTCTCGTTTTTTCTAATGGGAACACGATACTGAATATGCCCTTAATAAACGGATCCCCACAATTTTTGTTACACTTGGTAATACTTGTGCGGACAAGTCTGAGCGTAATGAACGCGCGAATGGCAGCTAACTGATATCATTCTAATATCGATTTGACATTAGTGCACGTTCGAATTGGCCTGAAACTTATGAAGATAACTGTGTCGTTTCCATAAGTTTTCCGTCGCTTGCCATAAGGACGCTTTGGCAGGTTATTCGTATGAAGATACAAGCAAATCTCGTCCTTATGGTAAGCGACAAAGTGGGACCTTTGACTAGAGTTCGACACAAATAAGCACAGTATGTATTCGATTGTTAAGTGCCTACTCTGATAATTATAAATCTTGACAGCGCCGAGATTCGAATCCAGGGAAGACTAGAGGCTATCAGGAATGTATACTATGTACTTGACACCCATTTTATTGCCAAACGAATGAAACCTTGTAATAATTACTATTGCACACAAGATTCCAAAAGATGTTTCATTAAAAGGGTGATTTTATGAAATAAAGAAATCTATAGAAGGATTATAAGTATTCATAAGAATGATCTATATTGTGCTTATAGTTTTCAAATATTCTTCATAGGCAATAAAAAAAAATACGACCTTACTTTTATTCGAAATTAGATTGTTCAAGCTGTCGCTAGTGTTGCTACATAACACTTTTAACGCTTATTACGACAAGAAGTGTCATGTGTTAGCAAAAGGGACCTTCATATATTTTTGGGTGACTACTTATTTTTTAGTATAAAAAGTGCACAGAGTTTTTCATGGAATTAAATATATATTTTTAAACATATTAAACTCATTCTTGGTGTGTATGTAACATAACTCACACTATTTTAGAGTAGTGGTTAAAATAAAAAATCTTATTTTAGCAGATTTTGCCCACATTATGTGGTTTTTATGGTAAAAAGCTGAATTTTTCAATAAGAAACTATTTACAAGTCACAATCACGTATTACGTATTAGAAAAGTGCCTTAAGCATATAATTACAGCTGCCCTTGTACTCTGCGCAGAAAGTGTTAATTGACTGGTATAAAATGTACAGGCTATTTAAGCACTAAAGTTATCAATATGTTTCTTAAATTCTTGCGGCAACTCTGGTACAAGGAACTTTATATAACTAATTCACATTTTGTGCATTCAATCATTCATTTTACCGATTAAGGCCAGTAAAGGCCATGGACTCGGATTCGAAGAAAAAAAAAATGGACATGAGTATAAAAAAAGTACAAACAAACAAGTATAGTTAAAAATAGTACAAACTGTTCTCGACCTCTGATCTAAAGCACATGGCGACGACGTTTAAGATCAAAGAAACAGAACCAGAGGTACTAAATCTTTATGGTCTGGTTCTTTCTGTATTCTTTATTTTTAGTAATCTTTCGGCATTTTCGAGTACGATTTTTTATGCTCTATATGTAGCACAACCGAGTTTGAATCCGTGATATTTGGCCACCATCTTGGCCACCACACACAAGTTCATACTCGAGATACAAAGAAATATACAAAAGAGCCGGTATTTAAATTTCAAAGTGAGAAAATTTGCCATAAAGGAAGACTCACACATTTTCTGTAGTAACTTTATTTTATATACTCATAAATGAGTTACCACGTCAGAATTGGATATGTATTGAAATTATTAACCAGCAACAATTTAACAAATTATACCAATCAATTATTTTCTTTACACTAAGTTCTTTACGATAAATCATATTTACATAGATATGTAATTTTAATAATTACAGTACTTATCACAAAAAATTATGAATTATATTATAGGTTTTGCACGATCCTATATTTACACAGTTTGACACAGTCTCCTTTGATAATGGAACAACAATTATAAAAACTGGAAAAATTAGCATTAAATGACCAATGCTGATGATATTAATGAACTCGTAACGCTAAAGTTACTAACATAAAAACAATAGTATGTTTTTTTACTATGACGTACTGTCCATAGGAAATATAGGGTATTTGGCTACTAGTTAAATCAGTTTCTTTTTTCGAACCGTCAAAACGATTTTGCTATTATGGAATTTATATGAAACACTAGCATGTGACGTCACAATCAAATTACCTACTTTTTATAGTTTTATACAGGTTTTAAAATAGAAATTGTGTCTAAAAATAACTGCTGTCTACGTTTCTCTATTAATCTTCTGGTGCTTTATTTTATGCATGGTGTAAAATAATTTATTTTAAATACAGTCAAATACCCTATTATGGAATACACTCATTTGTTTTATGGAACACACTCATTTGTTTCGTGTATAGAAAACGAATGGCGTATAATACTTTATACTTTATAGTAAAAAAAAACAGACTATAATTTTTTTATTAATATTAATAAATAGGTATTAGTGATTACGGTATTCTATTTTAAATACATATCACATAATGCCAATTTTTGCATTTCAAGGTATGTTTGTCTTCGCCAGAGAGACATATTATCTTTCTAAGTGGCGAGTCAGAATGCCATCTCTTTCACTCTTGGTTGGTCGGAACCAGGGTAAAAGAGATAGCATTATAATCGCCAGTTGGTATTGCGTTAAGTATAATCAAAAGTTTCTACACAACGAGAATACCGATCTTGGTTAACTTTAATTTAAAATATATGGGACATTATCTATGAAAAGGGACCTTATTGTCTATGGCGCTTACGCCGCACAGCATCGGGTGGCATTGTTTTTATATCGGAGCATCGTTAATAATGGCGTAAGCGCCATCGACAATAAGGTCCCTTTTCATAGATAAGTCACATATATGAAACGAATACTGAACAAAATATAGCTTTTTATGAGCAATACAAAGTTTACTTAAATTTTATTGCACACATTATACATCATTATTATGTCACAAATACCAAAAAATTCGAGAAAATATAATTTTAATAGTAATAGTCAATTAACAAATTTATTTATAGAGGACTTGAAACGACCCTCTACTTTTAACATTCAAATAATTATTTCCAATATATTTTTTATTTTAATTGCGGTCCGGTAAATAAAAATGTTTTTTTTTTAAATAAGGAACTTGAATATATAAAAAAAAAACTCAATAGAAAAAAGCTTAGCGACTACAAGCAATCCATAAACAAGATAGTATCTTATTTAGAGCCTTTAGACACTATTGTTTTAACGGAAATAACGCGTTAAAAACGTTAACGTGAAAAGTAACTGAAACGTCATACCGTTATCCGAAAGCACTCAGTCACAACACTATCACTATATTCACTATCAATATCATACACTAAGGCCCCGTTCGCACGGCAGCTTTTTCAACGCGCGTTAAAAAAGCGTTTGAATGACACAAATGGATAACCATGTACTTATTCACACGACAGCGGTGGCGCTTTTTATCAAACGTTGTTGGATTTTCGACTTTAAGCCTTGGTCGTTAAATCGAATTTAGAGTGCAGACAGATTCAAGCGCTTTTTTAACGCGCGTTGAAAAAGCTCCCGTGAGAATGGGGGCTAAATAGTTCGCATGTCGCGTCAGGTGCACCGTGGTAGCTCATAGAGTGTTGAATATGTCCCGCGCGTTATTCTTGGAATAACGCCTGTAGGAACAGTCGCTGAATCAGCTGCCACTGGAATGGAAAAATAAGTTGTGCAATATGCAATAAAATAAGCGACAAAACAATCGGAGTGTAAGGGCGGTTTCAGACTTTAGCGTATTTTTCTGCGCGTGTACGGTAGTTTCGGCTTTACGAGCTTACACGCGCGTTATATTTCTCTACATTTGGTTTTTACGAGCTTACAGGCGCGTTTTTGACGTGAGAACGTGTTATAAATCGATGAACGCCGGTAGCATGCACGAAAGTGTCACGTTGTGGACAGATCTCCATGGTAACGTTACGGCCAAAGTATATGCAATTTTTCATCAATGTTTTCTTATCACGCAAAATTATCGTCCGTAAACTGACTTCAAAGACAACCATATTTTTTTCCCTGCATTTGGCCTATACGAGCTCACACGCGTGTACGCGTACGCTCGTATAAAACGCTAGTCTCAGATCGCCCTAAGTAAATAATTAAATAGTCATTGTTTTCAGCAACTGGATCGTGTCCGTAATCCGTGTAGAGGGAGAAGGCCTTTTTTAAATAAAAATAAAGTACACATACAATCCGACAAGAAATATTAAATATATTAAAAACGGGTCACTCACGTATTTTAAGTCGAAAACCGCCGTAAACGCAAGCTCCTGATGATACTCCTCGGTACGGAGTGAAACATGTCGAGCGTTTTTCGACTTAAAATACGTGAGTGACCCGTTTTTAATATATTTAAGTTTTGTTACTAAAATCCGACAAGAAAGTGTAGAAATTAAAAAGTGGCAATGCTGTAGTGGCATCCCTTTCAAATCAATCTAAGAAAACGGGACGACACTACAATATTGACACTTTTTAATTTCTAAACTTTCTTGTCGGACTATAATAGACAAACAATCATTTTGTGTAGTTTGAATAAAGAAAATCTAGAACTCGACAATTTAATAAAAAAATTATAAAGATGTTTTAAATACTAGCCATTACTTTGGAGCAAGAAAGGCAACGAGAAAAAAGTGTGCACGAAGATGTCATGTGTCACAAAAACATTTACATACCTACATATTATTTAAAACACTGGGTAGTGTTACAAGCTTCAATAAGTAGATTAAAACAAACTATTATTAGGTTTATTGAGTCTTATGAAAAGTTTACGGAGCAATAGAAAACCTGTAACTCGACAAAACTAACAAGAATTTTTTTAACCAAACTATATGTGCCATTCTCAACCAAACTATTGGTACTTACTGTCGGTTGTCCATAAGGCGCTATCTCCATGTAGCTTCAACTTGAAATCAACCTTATCGACAACCGTCAACCTTTTGGTTGAAAACGTCACATGTCAACTAACCTCCTATTAGACAGCGCCCGCCGGCGCGCAGTCTGCCTCTGGTGCTCGAACTCAAAGTCTTCCTCCGTCAGCCCCAACCGCTGCATGTGGTACATGAGGTACTCCTCGGCCAGGATGCTCTCCGGCGGGTGGCGGAGCACTTCCAGCGTCTCGCAGAGGCCGGCGGCGCGCTTGCGGACCTTGGCGGGGCCGAGCGCGCCTGCTAGGATCACTAAGGCCGCTTTGAATAGAACCTGGGAAAAAGAAAATATGAGGTTTACAAAAACTATTAAATTGACATTAAAATTAACTTAGCTTCAAACTAAGATAGACTTACTAAACATTTATAAACAGGACAGAAAAAATGTAGCAATTATCATTATTAATGTAGCAGTTTCATACTAAATATATATTATTATTTCATACTTAATACTCATTCATCCTGGTCAAGGCACCAATTGTAATTGTTCCCTTTCTTATATACTGTCTTAAATACTCTCAATTGCCTTTACCTTAGCTCCTTCACAAAGGAAGCAGTCCCAGACACGCAGAGGGCTGTCCTAAGGCAACGTGCGTGTCAGGGCACATAGGAACCACTCCGTAGTGACGACGGACGGACGGGTTCTTTTTTGTACTTATCGCGGTGATTTCCAATCTTACCGGTATATCAAATACTCAAACTAAACTGTGTTATCCTGGTCACGCGGCACCAATTCGTAACTCCCTCTATGCCCTTAAATACCTTTCTTGGCCTTACCTTAACACCCTCACATAGAAAGCAGTCCCAGACACGCAGAAGGCTGTCCCAAGGCAACGTGCGTGTCAGGGCACATAGGAACCATTCCGTAGCGTACAGGACGGGCTCTACTTTGTGCTTGACGAGGTGGCGATGGACGGCGGGGGCCGTGCGGCGAAGGAGCGCGTGCAAGATGTCGCCGTCTCGTTGTAATACCTGGAAATTAGGGGTACTTAGTTGTATACTTTTTATCATATAGGCGGCAAACGAGCAGCTGCAGTTACCGTCGACAACGGACACTTGTAACACCAGAGAGTTTGGGACGGCCTTGAAGACGGGAGTATGCTCTTTTCTTGAACGTTGGAAGGTCGTATCGGTTGAGAAATACCGCGGGCGACAGTTCAATCCACAGTTTAGCTTGCTAGGAAGCTAAACTTGCGTAGGAAGTTTCTTCTTTCTTTCTTTGACGTGGGAATGACTTAATTTTCTATTCCAAGATGTCTAAAATAGCATTGTCCATTCTCTGCTACAAATGCTGACTCAAATATCGGTCCAGACTATACATCCATATGAGACGCATTTCGTAGCGTAAAAACACTTTTTTTTTATGAAATAGGAGGCAAACGAGCAGACGGATCACCTGATGGTAAGCGATTACTGCCGCCCATGGACACCCGCAACACCAGAAGGGTTGCAAGCGCGTTGCCGGCCTGCAACCCTTAACACTGCTTAAATCATCTGTACATTCGTTCGTCTATTTGCCTCTTTGTCACTCGAATATGTGAGAACGATATAGAAAATTCGACTTGACCTAGACAGGTGGCTTGGGTTCGACGACGGTGCTGCCCTTCCACACATTGATGGAATTTTGAAATCCCTTTTCTACCCTTACACAGTGTATTATCTACCCCTTTGCGTATGTATTATGATTGTTTTAATGTTTTTTATATTTTTTATTACTATAGTAAATCGTATGATTTAGTTTTAAATTCAATTTACGATATTCGAGGTAGGCCCAAAGGCCTCAGGATGATGATGAATATCAAACCAACCTCTAAACCAGGGTTATAATAACCACTGAGATATTTGTCGCTGATGCTGACGAGGCACCAGAAGGCCTGGACCGCGGGCATGTGCATGAGCAGGAATGCCGCCACGGGCGCCTGCGCCTGGAAGTAGCCGACCTTCGGGTTGAACACGGAGTACGCCTTCAGGACTGAGAAGAGCTCTTGTTGCCTGAAAAAAAAACATGTTGACTGTAGAGTAATTTTAGGATAGGATTATGCTCCATTTCATGATGCGCACTAAATGTTCTATGCTTTTGTTGTGGGTAATACAAATAAATACCCCAAAACAGGATCCGAACCGTGACCTGCTTCGTAGATAGGGTCACTACAGACTAGGCTAGGAGGCCGTCATGACGCGTCAATATGTATATTCCAGTGTAGGATAACAAGGAGAGGTCAAGGCTCAATTACATAATACTTATCGATCAATCAATCAAAGCATTATTTTCAGGCTACTAAGGCCCATAGATACATAACTTACAAACTTACATATATATACAACTAGCAAAAAGCAGAGCTTTGTAAGGGCTCGCGGAGGTTTTCTACCTTAACGTACCGAACCGGTTGCTGTCCGGTACGCCTGTCTGTTACAGCTTTTACTTTGTCCTTTTAAAACGTGTCCAGACGACAAAATCAAATTGCCAATATCATCCACACGTAATATACAATTTCATAAGTGCTTATTACATCCTACACGGCCGCCCAGTACTTTTTGTAAGGAACCCAACTGGCTTTCCTACATAATGTTGGGTCAGCGAGCCAATGTTCTTGAATTTATTTTTGCGTCCACTCCACACAATTGATCGAAAACCTATCCCGTCTGGACACCTACTGGCGGTAATCACGCTGCTCCGCATATAAACTAACACACACAGTTCCACTAGGTACAGCCAGGGTCCAGCATCAGCTCTATCTTGGGTACTGCTCTTCCAAGTTCTCATTAAGACGTGTCAGATGACCAAAACAGCGTGTGCCCATGTTGCACCAAACCTGAGTTCCACTAGGTACAGCCAGGGTTTAGCATCAGCTCTATCTTGGGTACTAATCTCCTAAGTGCTCATCAAGACGAGTCGGATGGCCAAAACAGTGTGTGCCTATGTTGCAACAAACCTGAGTTCCACTAGGTACTGCCAGGGTTCAGCATGAGTTCTATCTTGGGTACTGTTCTCCCAAGTGCTCATCATGACGAGTCGGATGCCCAAAATAGCGTGTGTCTATGTTGCATCAAACCTGATCGAGTTCCACTAGGTACAGTCAGGGTTCAGCATCAGCTCTATCTTGGGTACTACTTTCCTAAGTTCTCATCAAAACGAGTTGCATGACCAAAACAGCGTGTGCCTATGTTGTATAAAACCCGAGCTCCATTAGGCACTGTCAGGGTTCAGCATCAGCTATCTTGGGTACTGAAAGTACTGATCTACCCAGTGATCATCATGACTAGTCGGATATCCAAAACAGCGTGTGTCTATGTATGTTGCATCAAACCCGAGCTCCACTAGGTACTGCCAGGGTTCGGCATCGGCTCTATCTTGGGTACTACTCTCCTAAGTGCTCATCAAGATGAGTCGGATGACCAAACCATAATGTGCCTTTGTTACACCAAACCTGAGTTCCACTAGGTACTGCCAGGGTACTGGGTCATTTTGCTGAACTGCACGCCGACGTTTCGATTGGCGTGCAGTTCCCATACAAGTTGCAGTCGGGTTGTAGTCCGTCTGTATCGGCCCTAAGTCACTGAAGTTTGTATTAATTATGCTTATCTTTATTTATAATTTTAGCAGTTCCAAGCAATAGTAACACTAAAGGCGCCATTAATTAATTACGTAAGACAATTTTTGCCAGCTTTTGACCCCCTCCCTCCCCTATGTAAGAAATAATAAGAATAGGCTGATCCCGTCCCCCTCCCACCAATATAATTTATTTTCAAAAAAATATTTTTATGAATGTTTATTTGTACCTGTACAAAGGTACTTGAACTCGTTTAAGCTAACTCTGCACCGTGTTTGATAGCATAGAGTGTGGAAATATTATTTTAAACGTCATAATTTCATAGAAATTAAAAAAAATATCGCATCTTTGTGATCTTACTTAAGAACTATGAAAACCCGCTCCCACCCCCTTGTAAGAAAAAATATAAATAATAGAGATTCTTGTCGGCCTTTGTTTAAGAGACTTAGACTGCTAACCTTATATGATATGTATATATTAGAATTAGGGCGTCTTGTACGCAAACTTCCACTGTACTTCAAACTAACGTCCACTAATAGTAAATTAAGAGCAAGGGATGAATTTAAGCTACAGATGCCACTATGTAAGACCTCTTTATTTAGGAAAAACTGTTATGTGATGAGTATTCTTGTGTACAATAAGTTGCCATATGAGATAAGACAATTACCCGACAAATTATTTACTACCAGATTACACAAATGGTTAAAAGATAAATGCTTTTATTCTTTAAAAGATTTTCTGGATTACTCTATTAACTAAATGTATTTTAATTATAGTGACTTTAAATTCATTGTTAAAGAAACTTATAATATATAATATGTAATAATTAAACTCTACTTGACTCTGCATGTAATATTAATGATTTAGTATTGTTTACCTAGTTTTGACATTGTCATAAAGGGTTTTTTTATTTAGCTTTAAGTTTGCATGCCAGATTTGGCTAAACATGTGATACTAAATTAATTTACTTTTGACATCTGTACGCATTTACCATGTTTAAGCAAATAAATATTTCTATTTATTTCTATTTCTATTAATAAGATATGTTCGACCCCCCTCCACCCCAAGATCGTCTTACGTAATAAATTAATGGCGCCAAAACTGTATCTCGAACTGAAAATACCCGATTTAAGTTTGCTAACACAACATGACTGATCATCACATCGTCAGCGTCACAAAACATACGAGTAAATTGACCTCCGCATTAAATATACAGCAAGATTGATTGTTCTAGTAGGTATTCACAAAAACTTAATTGCTAAAATGGGAATCAAACCAAGTGAAGCGAGGTGGGTTGAATCCAAAATTGTACCCACTTTGGTATTCATCGTTGTTAATGGCATAAGCGCCATCGACATTATTGAACTTGAAAACACCACATAGGTATCGTATTGTCTGAATACCCACAACACAAGCCTTCTTAAGTAGTCAATTTGTATTTTAAGAATGTCCAATATTTATTTATTTATTTATTACTAACGCCATCTGTTTGAGAAATAAATAATTAGCATTAGCACGAATGTTAATTCATCATTTTGCCAACAGATGGCGCTAGTAGTAATACAAAGTGTTATTACTTTATTTTATTTTTTTAGGTTTATAAAATGATATTTTTATGTTTGATAACACATCTAGACATGAATTTAAATTACTATGTTAAATTTCAAACCTAACAGTGCAGTAGTTTTTCCGTAAAGTGTACCACAAGAATGCATAGTTCGTCGATTAGTGATAGGGCTCGCTTCGCTCGCCCTAATAATAAAAATCTTAAATACTAAAAAATCATTTTCGTGACGCAGTTTGCTGTTGCGGCGTCACCTGCTTGGGTGTAGGATTCGGCAGATTCCCACGGAACCGCCGAAATATCACACCCTTCGGCCAGAAGTCCGTGCTCCGTGAATACTTATGCCGTGACAGGGTCCAGAGCCAATCGTGTTGTTAAACCCAAAATAATAAAATAATTTAATTTCCCAATTTCGTTGAACAGCCGAGTTGAAGGAAGTTCTCCGTTTTTACTAATTAAGGTATTAACTGGAATATTTCGCGGTTTTGGGCTTGTCAAAGGGCATTCCGGTCCGACCACGGAATTAAATGACGTCTGAAATATTCATGTTGTTACAACTGCGATTTGTGAGTCAGCGCAGAGCCGGTAAATACCACATGGTTATGTCCCGTCACAATAAAAAATATGCAGTTTATTTTATAACTAAGGCTTTATTAATTTATATATGTATAACCTCAGAAGTCCTGAGTTCCTTTTAAAATAACATATTGACATCGAGTTTTGAACAAAATAGAATAAAGAAGGTTCCAAATTCAAATCTTCCAAAATGACTCTAGGACTTAGGAGGATAAATATTTTAGTATATTTTTCTAGATTTCTTCATTGTCGCAAAACACAATGCGCCAAAGTAGCATCTTGTTTTCAATTTAATTAATACAATTTATAAAAGGCATACTATTCGTGTTGTGTTCTTAATTTGGCAACTTTCCTCTAAACTATGTTCTATATTCTAGCCCAAATTTCATTATTCACGATCTATTAATAGAAAAGTCTTAACGTTTCTTAAAACTTCAAACTGATATCAGCTCAATTCCGTACAGCATAGGACACAAATCGCAAAAAACTAAAATTTTTGATATCATACTAATTTCCAATTGCTACGCAACTATTTTAATTGCCAAATTCACAGCAAGAATGCATTGCGGAATGCAATCAGTGTAGTACATTAGTCTTATACTGCAAAAATCGGGCAAGTGCGAGTCGGACTCGCGCACGAAGGGTTCCGTACCATATAAAAAAAAAAAACAAAAAAAAAGCAAAAAAAAAACGGTCACCCATCCAAGTACTGACCACTCCCGACGTTGCTTAACTTTGGTCAAAACTCACGTTTGTTGTATGGGAGCCCCATTTAAATCTTTATTTTATTCTGTTTTTAGTATTTGTTGTTATAGCGGCAACAGAAATACATCATCTGTGAAAATTTCAACTGTCTAGCTATCACGGTTCGTGAGATACAGCCTGGTGACAGACGGACGGACGGACGGACGGACGGACGGACGGACGGACGGACGGACGGACGGACGGACGGACGGACGGACGGACGGACGGACAGCGAAGTCTTAGTAATAGGGTCCCGTTTTACCCTTTGGGTACGGAACCCTAAAAATTAATAACCTTTAGAGATAGTTCTTGCCATTTTATTCTAAACGCTATAGAGATAAAAATAAAGTTGATTTTGCCTGTGCGTCGTAAATGGATTTCAAAGTTTGCGGATTTGATAGTAAAGTTGATAGATATGTTTGGTACGTGTTTATTAACTCGTCAATCAAAATTTAATGGTACTTTCAAAGACACCGTTTTTCGCACTCTTACTTCATAGAGAAATTCGTACAATTCATACATAATTCTTGTATTTCATGTGGTCACGTAAAGCAAAGCAACCGTACTTAACAAGAATAGATAAACTTTTACCATGAACTTTGTCGTGAAACTTATATGTGGTATTATCTATGAAAAGGGACCTTATTGTCGATGGCGCTTACGACACTAACATCGATGAGCACAAAACGTAGTAGTTTAAAATTGGGGATTCTGGCCCAGTTTAGTTATTTTGATTTCCAATTTAGCAATTAAGTTTCTTTGATTACTGGAACATGCAATGTTGCTGTCTATCCAATGCGGAGGTCAATTTATGTTATGTGACGCTGATGAACTTATCAGTCATCGGGTTTAAAGGTCCCTTTGTAGTTTTTTATAAATAACTCGTAAACGGTGACCTGTAGCAAAAATGTTCTGATACATAAGTAATCTCCGTAAAATTGTCTACATTAAATATTCTATACACTTTTTCGCTAGGATCAGTATTTAAAAAAATATTTAAGGTAAAAAGTTAAATATGATCAATTGTTAATATTTTTTGTAAATAACTCGTAAACGGTGGCCTGTACCAAAAAATGTTCTGATACATAAGTAATCTACTTAAAATCTACTCACACCAGAGGATGCTGAAGACCGGAAGCTTAGCTAAAACGCTAGGTTGAAGGAAAAGAAGATTGATCCTAGCGAAAAAGTGTATAGAATATTTAAGGCGCTCTTATACTCGAGTTTTACGTTTTCAAGGGGGTGAAGCAGACGAGTGGTAGAACGGGCAGGCGGGCGCCCCGCGCGGCACACCGCACCATTCCCGCGCAGCACGTCTACGTCCTTATTCTGACGACATCGGTATTCTGAATCGTCAGTTCCGGGATTTTTAGTTCGGCAATTAATATTGAAAAATATTTATTAGTAAATTCGAATTTTAATGAGTACTTAATGAAATTAAAAACCGGACAAGCGCGAGTCGGACTCGCCCACTGAGCCCACCGAGGGTTCCGTACTTTTTAGTATTTGTTGTTATAGCGGCAACAGAAATACATCATCTGTGAAAATTTCAACTGTCTAGCTATCACGGTTCGTGAGATACAGCCTGCTGACAGACGGACGGACGAACGGACGGACAGCGGAGTCTTACTAATAGGGTTCCGTTTTACCCTTTGGGTAGGGAACCCTAAAAATGGTAGGTAAGACGGTGAGGTCGGTGAGTGTACCTAAATAATTATTAATTATATGTATACAATATGAGTGTATACTTGACTGATCATGTTTTTGTAAAAATCGATTTCGACTGGCAAAACATATTAACCGGGCAACCGGGTTTTTTAACCTAATTAGACCCCGCTGAATCCGAAATTGCCGGTTGATTGATCGAATTCTTGACTGGAAGTGAGATAGTTGATATTAAAGGTCCCTTTTTTTAGTTTTTCGTAAATAACTCTTAAACGGTGGCGCATAGCAAATTTTTTCTTAAACATAAGTAATCTGCATTATATTGCCTACAAGAAAGATTCCGTACAATTGTTCGCTAGGATCAATATTCAAAGAGATATTAAGGCGGGAAAGTTAATTATAATCAATTTTTGAAGGTCTCTTTTTTTAGTTTTTCGTAAATAACTCGTAAACGGTGGCCAATATAAAAAAAATGTTAAACGTTAATAATCGACACAACATTTTCAATAAAAAAAGATTTAGTACATTTTTAGCAGGGATCAATATTTAAAAAGATAATAAAGAGGGAAAGTTAATTATAATAAATTCTAAGGTTCCTTGTTTTTATTTTTTCGTTAATAATTTGAAAAGTATGACTCATAGCAAAAACAAATTTTACACAAATAATAAACATAAAATTTCCTACAAGAAACATGTAGAACACTTTTCGCTAGGATCAATATTTAAAAAGACCAAGCATCCGGTAAGTCAATTATAATCAATTTTAAAGTCCCTTTTTAGTTTTTTGTAAATAACTCGTAAACGGTGTCCCATAGCACAATAGGTTTTTATGAATAAATAATCTCCATAAAATTTTCTGCAAAAAACATCTGTTATGTATGCACGTTTGCGTCTGTGTGTGTGGCTGCGCCCACCTTAACCGTTACCGTTAGCTACACAATAAACTAGTGCGAATAGAGCAGCCCGTGGTTTCACTCGTGTCCTCGTACTCATCACTGGCGACGAATCGGTTAAATTCCACGTGTTTCGCGATAAAATAAAATGTCTAGTGCTAATTTCGGTGTGTTGGATACCTTTGATCATAACGTTCAAAGTTGGAACAGCTACAAAGGCCGATTACAGCAGTATTTTATCGCAAATGATATAGATAATGCGAAAGATGCGACGGGAATAAAAAGACGGGCCATATTGCTAACAGCACTCAAGGAAGAAACGTACAAGCTTGCAGCTGATTTGGTCCTGCCAAAGCAACTGGACAGCGTGCCTTATGAAGATATTATAAAACTTCTGGACAACCATTTCACACCTAAGCGGGTTGGATTCGGCGAACGCCACAAATTCTACGCCGCGGTGCAGCAGGCCGGCGAGACTCATACACAATGGGCCGCTCGGCTGCGAGGACTCACCGCTTATTGTAGTTTCAGCAACGTGGAAGAGGCATTACGCGATCGGTTTATCATGGGTTTGCTTCCAGGCCTTGAAAAGGAAAAATTGTATGCGCAAAACATCTCCGTGCTGACGCTAGCGAAAGCGGTCGAGTTCGCCGAAAACATTCGCTGTGCGCGTGCCGGGGCCACCGCAGCTGGTATTACGCCTTCTTCGAGCGACGTTTACAAAATCGCGTCCAATAAACAGCAAAATAAGTCTGACGAGAAAGTGAAGTGTTCAAAATGCGGCTATACTAATCATAAAGTGTCGGAGTGTCGGTTCACTAATTACGTATGCAAAAAGTGCAAAGTGAAGGGTCATTTAGGTAGAATGTGCCCTAGTGTTAAATATTTGGATATTAATTACGATGGCGAGGACGACGACGGTAAGTTGTACAATATTCGTTCTCACAAGGGGAAACCCATGGTCGAAACGGTTTCTATTCTGGGCAAAGACATTCAATTTGAAGTGGATACCGGGGCTGCTGTTTCCGTGATATCTCCAAGTTTTTATAAAACGCATTTCAATAACATTCCATTGTCACCTGCAAAAAAAGGTCTGCATGGATATACCAGTTATAAATTAGCGTGCGCGGGTATGTTGCAGTTGCCAATCACGTATTCTGGTGCTACCCATACGTTGGATGTATATGTCGTATATGACGGTTCGGCCCCGATACTGGGCAGAGATTTTATTTCTAAATTTGAATTGGAATTAGCCCCCATCCATTGTAACAAAATTAATGCCGTTGAACAAAACTTCCCACAGCTGTTTTCGGACAACTTAGGGTGTTTTAATAAATATCGGGTTAAATTAACTTTAAAGGAAGGTTCTCAACCGATATTTTTTAAAGCACGCCCTGTAGCTTTCGCCTTACGGGATAAACTAAGTAAAGAAATCGATAGGTTGGTCGATTTAAAAGTCCTGGTTCCCGTAGAACATTCAGAGTACGCCTCTCCAGTTGTACCCGTACTAAAGCGTAATGGTTCCGTAAGATTGTGCGCGGATTACTCAGTTAGTATCAACAAGCAATTAGTCATTGAACATTATCCCTTACCGACTGCTAACGAGTTATTTGCTAAGTTACATGGAGGACAGAAGTTCTCTAAACTAGATTTATCCATGGCTTACAATCAGCTGATGTTATGCGAGGAATCTCAAAATTTAACCTGTATAAATACACATCGCGGATTATTTAAATATACTCGTTTAATTTTTGGGCTCAGTAGTGCTCCGGCAATTTTCCAACGCGCAATGGACGAACTGCTGGCCGGCATGGAGGGCGTGCTGTGCCTGCTGGACGACGTGCTGGTCACGGGTCGAGACGACCAGGAACATGTGGCCAGGTTAGTTAGTGTTTTACAGAGGTTACAGAACGCAGGCCTGACCTTACAAAAGGAAAAATGTGAATTTTTTAAGAGTGAAGTTAGTTACCTAGGTTATGTAATTAACAAAGACGGGTTGAAAAAATCTGCTGATAAAGTAAAAGCCATTGTTAACGCACCTGTACCTGATAGTGTCAATCAACTTCAATCCTTTTTAGGGTTGGTTAATTATTACAGAAATTTTGTTCCCAGTGCGTCCAGCATTTTGAGTCCCCTGTATGACCTGCTAAAGAAGGGAGTCAAATGGACTTGGACCACTATTCACGAAGAGGCTTTTAATAAAATAAAAACCTGCCTCGCGTCCGACCAAATGCTAGCGCATTACAATCCTGAAGCCCAGTTGGTTTTAACAGCTGATGCGTCACCTCACGGACTAGGTTGTATTTTATCGCTAATTGAGTCGAACGGCCAGGAAAGACCAATTTCCTATGCGTCACGCACCCTGAATGCCGCTGAAAAGCGATATTCTCAAATTCAAAAGGAAGCCACTGCCCTCGTTTTCGCAGTACGTAGATTTCATCAGTATCTGTATGGTAGGTCCAAACCCTTCATATTACGAACCGATCACAAACCTTTAATCACGATATTTGGACCGCACCGGGGAATACCGGAAGTCTCCGCGAATCGCCTGCAGAGATATGCTATTTTTCTAAGTAGTTACAACTACAAAATAGAATTCGTTCGTAGTGCAGACAATAGCGCGGATTACTTGTCTCGGGCTTGCGCGCCAGAAGGGGAGGGGCAGGGGAGCGCGGGGGCAGCAAACTCGTGCTGCGAGCTCGGCGCCGCCGCCGCCTCCACGGACACTAGCGAGCGCGCAGCATATGTGTGTTTCGTGGTAGAAGGTAGCTTGCCAGTAACATTACAAGAATTACGCGACGAAACACGCAAAGATGTAACCTTGAGTCAAGTAATTAAATATACGCAGGAAGGTTGGCCTAAGAAAATAGATAATTTAAAATTAAAGCCATTCCATTTATGTAGTACACAGCTGTCAGTGGAAAATGGATGCTTAATGCGGGGCCATAAGGTCGTGATTCCTGAGAACTTACGGTACAAAGTTTTATCAGAATTACACGCTTCTCATTTAGGGATAGTGAAAACTAAGGCGGAAGCCCGTTCGCGATTCTGGTTCCCAGGTATAGACGAAGCTATCGAAACGTTAATAGGTACTTGCGACATATGTATCCAACTACGGCCGGCACCAGCGCGCGCGCCACTAGCGCATTGGAAATTTCCGCCACAGGCATTTTTCCGTTTACATATTGATTTCTGTGGTCCAATAAATGGTCGGTCATACTTAGTGGTAGTTGACGCTTATACCAAGTGGGTGGAAGTATTTGACATGAATAATTCAACCACTTCCACCGCCGTTATAGAAAAGCTATACGAATACATGTCTAGATATGGCCTGCCTCACACTATTGTAAGTGACAATGGAACGGCTTTTTGTTCACAACAATTTGTTGATTTCTGTTCGTTAAACGGCATATCACATGTGACGTCCCCACCTACCATGCACCTAGCAACGGGCAGGCGGAAAGTTACGTCAAAGTATTTAAAAGGGGATTAAAATCTTGTTTACTTTCGAGCACCAATATCAAAGAAAACAAAATTAAATTACTTAAATATATGTTCGATTATAGAAACTCCATACATTCGACCACAGGGTTCTCGCCTGCACAGCTTGTTTTTGGTCGAAAATTAAGATCTCGACTTGATTTATTAAATCCCGTTATCTTGCCGCCGTCGTCATCGTCTATCGCCTTATCTGATGTTGTTGCAAATAAACAGTCCTTGCAGAATAATAAACAAAACAGGAAAAGTAAACCAGTTTTTAAACAAGGCGATATAGTATTATATAAACAGTTTAAAGGCAATAATAAATGTGTTTGGGGTAAGGGGATAGTTATTAAGAAAATAGGACGAGTCTTATATAAAATAAAAGACATTTCTTCTACTTTAACGGTAAAAAGGCATACAAATCAACTTATGCCACTGAAAGGGACGATTACCAACTGGAATGAAAATGAGTATGACGACATACCTGTACCGCCTGTAACAATGTCGAGGGACGTCGATACACCGCCGCCAGCGCCGTCGCCTCCGCCGCCGCCAGCGCCGTCGCCGCCACTTCCGCCGGCCCAACCTTCGCCGCCTTCTCAGCGGACCCTGCCGCTGTCGCCTCCATCGACGAGTGAGATCCTAGATACTAGGCCGGTTTCTCCACCACTTGACGACGAACACGAGGCTCCATCTACGAGTACACCGTGTAACTCACCATCACCTCCGACGGCTCGTCAGACAGGAAGCCCGTCATATTTCTATGTGGGGGAGAAAAGGGACAATCGAAGACCAGATACTGTCGACCCAGCAGGGCATGAGCATCCGGCTCCACCGATTGCCGGTACCTCGGACGAGGATGAATTCCAAGAAGCGATCGAGGAACCTCGACCAGGCGAGCCTCATAGGGATCCACCACCAGTGGTGAACCCCAGAATAAGATTGCGTAACCGTCCCAAGGTCAATTATAAAATATAGGTCACTAGAATATTGTTATTTTCTAGTTTAGAGATAATATTTATACTAGGGGAAGGAAATGTTATGTATGCACGTTTGCGTCTGTGTGTGTGGCTGCGCCCACCTTAACCGTTACCGTTAGCTACACAATAAACTAGTGCGAATAGAGCAGCCCGTGGTTTCACTCGTGTCCTCGTACTCATCAACATCTGAACACTTTTCTCTAGGATCCATATTTAAAACGATATTAAAGGAAGAAAGTTAATCACATTCAGTTCACAAGTCGCTTTTTTTTTCGTAAATAACTCGTAAACGGTTGCAACGGGGGCAGTTGTAAAAAATATTATACGTAAATATTGAACATAAAATTGTCCACAAAAAAGGTTTTGTACACTTTTTCGCTACGATCAATATTTAATGAGGTATTAAAGGGGGTAAGTTAATTATAATCAATTTCCAGGTCCCTATTTTAAGTTTTTCGTAAATGACTCGTAAACGGTGGCCCATAGCAAAATAGGTTCTTAATGTTAACTAACCCCCCTTGGCTAAAAAGTGGCCTCCATGTTTAAAATTCATTTGTTTACGTAAGATGTCCGTCTTTGGGTCACGAATTTACATGTGTGTACCAAATTTCAACTTAATTGGTCCAGTACTTTTGAAGAAAATGGGCTGTGACAGACGGACAGACAGACAGACAGTCGCAAGAGTGATCCTATAAGGGTTCCGTTTTTTCCTTTTGAGGTACGGGACCCTAAAAACTAAAAAAAGTGACATGTGAATTGATTGTAATGAACTTTCTTCCTTTAATATCGTTTTAAATATTGATCCTAGAGAAAAGTGTTCAGATGTTTTTTGCAGGAAATTTTATGTAGATTATTTATTCATAAAACCTATTTTGCTATGGGACACCGTTTACGAGTTATTTACAAAAAACTAAAAAGGGACTTTAAAATTGATTGTAATTAACTTACCGGCTGCTTTGTCTTTTTAAATATTGATCCTAGCGAAAAGTGTTCTACATGTTTCTTGTAGGAAATTTTATGTTTATTATTTATGTGTGATCAACAGGGTAAAGACCGGTAGTGATCACCGAATCGTAAGAGGCACACTGAATATCAATATTAAACTTGAAAGGTCCAGCCTGATGATGTCTACGCTCCGACCTACTCGAGCCCATGTTCAAAACCCCGAAAGCTTTCAACTCGAGCTCTCGCTTTGCTTGCCTAGAGAACTTGGCTTCAGTGGACGAAATCAACGACGGGCTAGTGGAAACTGTCCACACAGTAGGGTCTAAGTTTTTTAGACCCCGCCGTAAAGATAGACCTCAGAAATTGACCGAGCAAACCTTAAACCTCATGGCTGAACGACGCTCGCTACAGTTGCAGTCTCCCGATGACGCGGAGTCATATAGGCAGCTCAATAGACGTATATCTAAGTCCTTGCGACATGATCTGCGTCTCTTTAATACTAACCGTATTAAAGAGACTATTGAGCGAAACCAAGGCTCCAAAGTGTTCGCAAAGGACAAAGCAACGCAAGCAAAGCAAGGGTCTATTGGGCAAAGCCAGCTGACAAAGCTGAAACGGGAAGATGGCAGCATAGCGTCGAGCAAAGCGGAGGTTTTAGGTGAGATCGAGAGGTTCTATGGACAGTTATACACTTCGATCGCAAAGCCCGTTGACAGCTTGGTAGGAGGTCCAAGAGCCAAGCTGTCCCGACATTATACCGAAGATATCCCGGACATCAGTCTGTACGAGATTAGGATGGCCCTGAAGCAGCTTAAGAACAACAAGGCGCCGGGCAAAGACGAAATCACTTCAGAGCTTCTGAGAGCGGGTGGAACACCGGTACTTAAAGTCCTCCAGAAGCTCTTTAATTCCGCCTTGTCCGAGGGCATAACGCCTGAAACATGGAATAGAGGCGAGGTGGTGTTGTTCTTCAAAAAAGGTGATAACAACCTATTGAAGAACTACAGACCCATCACGCTTCTGAGCCATGTCTATAAGCTGTTTTCAAGGGTCATCACGAACCGTCTCGAACACAGACTTGATGACTTCCAGCCTCCCGAACAAGCCGGTTTCCGAAAAGGCTATAGTACCATAGACCACATCCATACGCTGCTGCAAGTTATACAGAAGACCGAAGAGTATAACTTGCCATTATGCTTAGCGTTTGTGGACTATGAGAAAGCCTTCGATTCGGTGGAAACATGGGCGGTGCTTGTCTCTTCAGCGATGCCATATTGACTATCGGTACATCGAAGTGTTGAAGTGTTTGTATAATAACGCCACCATGTCGGTCCGAGTACAGGAGCAGAGCACGAGGGCGATTCCATTGCAAAGAGGCGTAAGGCAGGGAGACGTTATCTCTCCGAAACTGTTTACTGCCGTAATGGAAGACGCCTTCAAGCTCCTGGAATGGGAAGGACTTGGCATCAACATCAACGGCGAATACATCACTCACCTTCGGTTTGCCGACGATATCGTAGTCATGGCAAAGTCGATGGAGGAACTCAGCATGATGCTCGATGACCTCGACCGAGTTTCACAACGGGTGGGCTTGAAAATGAACATGGACAAGACGAAACTTATGTCAAATGCCAATGTTGTGCCCATCTCAGTCTCTGTTGGGAACTCGGTACTCGAAGTTGTTGACTCGTACATTAGGGTGGATCGAAATTTTTTTTCTTCGATTTTGCCTAAGGCGGAGTTGTAAAAAGATAGTCTAGGGAAACATAATTAAATGTTCGTATGGACACTTTTCGAAATTATTAGTAGAAGTACTGCCGCAAGCCATCTGAAATATTGCCAAAAAAATAAAAATCTTGTTTACAATTTTTGTAGGAAAAATATATTTTATAATGAAATTACAGTTTTTATTGACATTTTACATGCTTATAATATCAAAATACCAAATTAAAACAAACAAATACGTAGTACCTAATCAATTTGCACGTTAGATTTCTTCTGAAATTCAGAGTACAATTATGCAATTTTGTAGTCTTTTTTCGTATTAAATGCAGGCATTACGCGACAAGAATCAAGCTTATTTTGTATCCACCCTTCTCGTTTCTCTAGACCACATACAGCAGTACAAGATTCTGTTACTATTTTTATGCTCCTTTCAGTAGCTTGAGTGTGGCAGGGCATCAAACAGAACTTGGGTAAGATTTTAATTTCCACTAATTTCAAATCAGTAAGGCACTGGGAAATAATATCTGTCTCGAACTGTTTCGTCACTGGTGGTTCAGATACCTGTTTCCAATCAATCAAATCGTAATATTCTTCGGCTCTGAAGTTAAACTTTGGCAATCCAAATACTCTGATAGGCTCAGAGTCTGAAGAGCTTTCTCTGGATTTGATGATACGCTTAAGAGCCAACGCTCGGACATGAAATCTATTATCAGCTAACATGGCTATTAAAATATTTTCACCATGGCCGAAATATCCATTGCGTTGAATTACAGGATCAATCACCTTCTTAAGATTGTTTGGGAGGTATCGTGTCAGCTTAATTGTTTCGTGTAAGTGTTTGGCTCCAATAATACATGACGGTTGAGTTTTTACATTGAACCACATTGGAGCGTATACTTTCAACACAAAATGCGTCAGAATTAACAGGTTTCTTGATGGGGTCTCGGTTGACATATAAAGCCTGAGTATCCTGTTAGCAGTTGTCAGCCATCGTGAATGACAAATTTTCCCTGGATTTCATCACAATTTCCTTATTGGATTGCACGACAGATTTCCAGAAGGTATAACTGATCTGTACTGAGATCGGTGCGGGTCTTAGTAATATCGGGAAGTTGGCATTCTATAGCAGAAAATTGTGTTACAGGAAGTTGTTCGCAGTTATTTAATGCTTTTCCTATTTTGCCAGTAAAACTTCTGGGACCTGTAGTTGTGCCATCAAGATGCTGAAAAAGATGTCTCAAAGGTAACTCATTGGCATGCAGCTGGCAAACTAACCATTGAAGAGGGCGTTCAAGTTTATTTTCGAGTATCCTGATAATACCTCCTCTTACCCCAGTATTAACTGCAGTGCCATCACATCCAACCGCTACAATTTGTTTTATATCCAAGGGTTTTACTTGTAAGTAGGAATGCAAGTTAGTTGCGATAGTTTTTGCGTCACATGCATCAGGTGTTATGTGGCCAATGTATTTGGATCCGGGTTCTCGGAGCAAAGTTATGTGCTCTTCCGTTACAACCCTCCTTCGACCATCGTCAATAACCATTGTTTTGTCTTTGCGTCCGTCAAATGAGATACAAATAAAGGAGTCATCACAGTCAGGAATATTTTGTGTCGCTAAGTTCCTAGTATTTGCACGGGCTCGACGAATCTTGTTCCGATCGATAACATTTGCTGTGTCATTCTCATTTATGAAACCCAGGTCTTGCAAAGTAGCTGAAACAATGGAAGCTCCTGCCCGATCTGAGATCCCGTATCGATCCAATATTTTAGCCACAGCGGGAAAGGCACTATTTGCTGGTTGAATGCTTTCAGACACAGTGGATGAAGATGATACTTCCTCAGTATTTTGTTGATTTTGCCCAGGTAAAATTCTGACCTTTTTTTCTTGAGGTTGACTGTCTACAATTTTACATTTTTCCAAATATAAATCCCATTTACGTTGTTTTTCAATATCATCCAGGTTTTTTTTTGTACTTTTTCTATCTAACGAACCAATCCCCATTTTTCTGTGACTTCTTTGATCAATCAAAAATTCTATCTCTTTTTTAGGTATCCTTCGTGTTTTCTCACAGAAACAGGTTTCTAATAAGTTACACCTACAAGTCGCAATATCAAACAACACGTTACTATCTCTTTGAAATTTACTGAGCTTGTTTTTGAAGGACGCGACATTTTTTCTGCTCTGGTATGATTTAATTATATCACGATATTTACTGTGATAAGCTTTTATTCTTGCTAAGATAGCACGTCGTTCCACTATTGGTATAGATGCTTTCATCCATATGTGTTCGATATCGGTTGCAACAATGTTACTTGTTTCCTTCACCAAATCTTGGAAACGTTTCGTCGAAGATTTAGAAACGTAAATAAAATGTTCCATCATATCACGGTATGTCGGTAAAGTATATTTTGGTAATTCCTTGCCAGTACCAAACACAGGACACACTTTATCACGATTACGCAAACTCATTATTACATTAGGCAATAGAAATTCAAAACAACTAATAACAATACAGTGCAAGACGTTGGCGGATCAAAATTAAAAACGCTGGTAGTATAACATTGATGCTAAAATTAAGTCAAGCTATTATGAGGGTACTTTGATATTTTTTTAGAATAATGCAGCAACAATTTATTTTTAATATATAAAGATGTATTTGATTATTCAGAAAACGTTTTATAAGTGGTATAGTATATTAACAGAGTCCGTGTAACAAGGATATCATGAAGTGAAATTTTTGATATATGAAAATACTTTATTGGGCTTGCGGCAGTAGTTAAAATTATCCAATCTTGCTCATATTCGACATTAGCTTTATTTTGCCATCACATTAACTTTCTGGAGGCCCGCCATTTTGAAATTCGAAAAAAAAAAACTTTTTCATACAAAGGCGATCTACCCTATCGTACATCTACCTAGGACAAGTAGTCCAATTAGGTAGGTCCAACTTCGAGAAAGAGGTCAACCGCCGAATCCAACTCGGTTGGGCAGCGTTCGGGAAACTACGTAATGTCTTTTCGTCCGACATACCTCAGTGCCTCAAGACGAAAGTCTTTAATCAATGTGTGTTACCAGTGATGACTTACGGCTCCGAAACGTGGTCTTTCACTACCGGCCTCATCTCAAAACTCAAAGTCGCTCAACGAGCTATGGAGAGGGCTATGCTCGGAGTTTCTCTACGTGATCGAATCAGAAATTAAGAGATCCGTAGACGAACTAAAGTCACCGACATAGCCCACCGGATTAGCAAGCTGAAGTGGCAATGGGCAGGCCACATTGCACGCAGAGAAGATGGCCGATGGGGTCGAAATGTGCTCGAGTAGAGACCACGGACTAGCAAGCGCAGCGTAGGACGTCCACCCACAAGATGGACAGACGATCTTGTTAAGGTCGCCGGAAGACGCTGGATGCGGGTCGCTTCCAACCGGCACGTATGGAGGTCCAAGGGGGAGGCCTATGTTCAGCAGTGGACGGCTTATGGCTGAGATGATGATGATGATGATGATTTATGTGTAAGATTTGTTTTTGCTATGAGTCATACTTTTCAAATTATTAACGAAAAAATAAAAACAAGGAACCTTAGAATTTATTATAATTAACTTTCCCTCTTTATTATCTTTTTAAATATTGATCCCTGCTAAAAATGTACTGAATCTTTTTTATTGAAAATTTTGTGTAGATTATTAGTTCATTTTTTTTATATTGGCCACCGTTTACGAGTTATTTACGAAAAACTAAAAAAAGGGACCTTTAATATCACATATCTCACTTCCAGTCAAGAATTCGATCAAGCAACCGGCAAATTCGGATTCAGCGGGGTCTAATTAGGTTAAAAAACCCGGTTGCCAAAAAGTAATATGTTTTGTCAGTAGAAATCGATTTTTATAAAAATGTGACCAGTCTAAATTATTCAATTTGATTAATTTTATAGCCTTTTAAAATATGTTTACACAATTTATCAATCGTGACTGAATTCCGGATTGGTTAGATGGGTGTGTGCCTTTGCTGCCCAACTTGTTATAAAATGACAATATGACGGACGAATGTCTGAAATGTCACCGTATTTAAGAATTATTTTGCTTTTCTTCGTAAGTATGTTGAAAAACATTGTGTGTATAACATATTTGCATATTTATACTGTGATTACCCATTTTATGAAACGTCCGCTAAACTAGCACAGGTCCGACGCTGACAGTGGTCACGGGCGTACTGGCGTGAGGAATAGGCGCAAGGTATTGCCGCGTAGGGTGTAATTTAGTAGGCAAAATGTTGAATTCATCAAATGATGAATGAAAAAATTAACGTATCGATAAAAGGACAAGCAATAATGAAGATTTACTTAAAAGCTATCGACTGAAGTAAGTTTCATATACATTTTCGTCCTAGTACTTCTAACATAAGGAAATAAAGACAGTGTTAGGCATGTTTTCAACTTAAGATTCTATCGAGAAAATAATGAGCCGTCGTGTTTCTGACAAGCAATAACGTAGTTCAAGGACTTATACATACTAGAAAATAATGCATGAAATCCTTGTAAAAGTCTGTAAATATGGTGGTGGTAATCAAAGAAACTTAATTGCTAAATTGGAAATCAAAATAACTAAAATGGGCCAGAATCACCAATTTTAAACTACTACGTTTAGTGCTCATCGATGTTAGTGTCGTAAGCGCCATCGACAATAAGGTCCCTTTTCATAGATAATACCACATATACCTACATATAGGCAGGCGACCAGGCGTGGCTCACACGTGTCTCCGCGATTTCGTCGTGTCGCGACAAGTAGGTAGCTACAAGTAAATCCGTCCCACACACCAATTTTGATGGCTAGCCATAGGCCGCGCGTGTACCTAGCGGTCATATCTGTCCTAATCGTAACAGACGCGTTTTGTTAGAGAGTGAATCTTCTGTACTACTTACTTTTTTTGGATGAACATCATCAAACATAATTAACACCCACACGGTAGGGAAGCAGTCGGTACAGGGTCTTCCTGGTATCGTCCATATATTTAGGCTAAGCGTATGCCGAGACGCAGGCGACGCAGTTCACGCAGCGCTGCGCAGAGCAGATTTTGTAAAGTATGGAACGTCCTTGCGCTGCAACGTGCGTATATAGCTAAAGGACGTTCTATACTTTACAAAATCTGCTCAGCGCTGCGCTGCGTGAACTGCGTGGCCTGCGTCTCAGCATACGCTTAGCCTTAGAGCCGCCGGGCGCCGCTAGCAGGTCTTTATACTGCCAGGTGCTTTAAGGACTGGGATTGCTGCTGGTATACTTGGAGTGGTCATAATCTTACCCAGGCCCATCTTCCCTGATGAACATCTCATGGTAGGGGAACTGTCTGTGCAGATCCTTCCTAATCTCGTCCATACATTTAGGGTCGCCGGGCGACGCCAGGTTTTTTTACGGGATGCTTTAAGGAGCCACGCTCTAGGACTGATTTATACCCGGATTGAATTATAAAAGTCTTACCCCGGTCCTTCTTCCCTGATGAACATCTCATGGTAGGGGAACTGTCTGTGCAGGTCCTTCCTGATGTCGTCCATACATTTCGGGTCGCCGGGCGCCGCCAGCAGCTCCTCGTATTCTGTGGGGTGCTTCTTCATGAGGAGTTCACCGCCGCAGAGGTAGAGCCACGCTCTGGGTCGGACTGATGCTGGTATACCTGGAGTACAAATAATAATTATGTTGGTGGTTATTTCTTCTTGTTATTCCATCCCGTTGACTAAGAGACAACAGTGGCACAGTTTGTTAGAAGAAATGTATCACGCTCTCCTAACATGCTGCGGCTCCGGATCCCTTCGTTTGACATAATTATTGAAAGTCATAATGTAATGTTTGTCAGATCATCATTAGTCATAAATGTCATAATTCCGAAACAGATAACTTTTCAGGATTTTCGTAAGGTTGTCCTATTAAGTAGATAGTTTAGGTTAGGTTGGGTTTGTTTTATGGCAATCCTGAAAAGTTCTCGTTTCTGAGAAAAACCTAATTATGACTAACTAAAATGCGGACAAACAGTTGATACCTACATTATGACTTAAAATTGACTTAGAATTGAGACCCTCTGGCTCATTATATGTATAAACTAAAACAGCTTTGATATTAAAGTACCTAACTTAAATGCATAAAATATAACGGGTTTGCGTTTGATTTCAAACGTTTCCTTATACTGACGCCAATTGTTATAATAACTTTCTATTGTCAAGACACAAAGTGGAACGAAGAAATTTCAAATATGTACCTGCAGAAAACCGTTGAATGGCTGCCCTAGGCCTCCTAGGGGAATTTAAAGTCCCAAGGTTTCATTTGTTTACCGATAGAATATTTTTTTACATTTAAATTTACGAAAATATTCAGCAATTATTCGTTTTAGCTCTCTGATGTGCTAAAACTAGAAATAATATAAAGCAATATTTAAACGTAACGTTTTGACTAAAATTTGGCAAGCAGAATAAGTACTTAACCTATATTACATGGATTATGATATTTTATCCCGGGAAGCATCCCTTGAGGTTGTAACATGGGGGATAAAACTATTACGGGACACGTGCAGGCCTAGCAGGATAGGAGCATACATGCAGCCTATCGATTTTTACGCGGGCGAACTCGCGGGCAAAGGCTAGTTATTATAATGATATATTTGACCTCGGATGTACAGGACGTATCTAACATAAGTAGCGCCAGTTTCGCTAAGGAATTTTCTTCAATCATCATATCCGGATAGCTCCAGTCTATTCAAGGTAACCGCAATAGGCAACTAGAGCATACGTGTTATTTTTTTATATAATAAACAAATAACGGATTCATAATAATTAGCTGTGGGAATAGTAAATAAATAACATAGCGGTCTAAAAATATTTATTCCCTAGAATATACTTAGAACTCCACGAAGACTTATGAAAGCTAATGAAGAATCTTAGTTAATTTTCTCTATGTATCTAGAGGTAACAAATGATTGACAGACATTGTTCAAATTGAGGTTGGACAGACACTGAAGTTTTAATAAACCTACCTAATTCATTGTTCCATCGATATCTCTCTTGTCAATTTAATTTCTAAATAGATATTTTCTTCTTATTATATAGGACTTATTTTCCAAATCATCTAAGGTTCGAATATTGTTTGCATTAATGCACTTTTATCGTACTTATATCTTAAATAATATATTTGACCTCGGATGTACAGGACGTATCTAACATAAATAGCGCCACTTTCGCTAATAAATTTTCTTCAATCATCATTTTCTAAAATATATATTGTTCCATGCGTCACTCTCTGAACTATAATGCTACATACCTGTTAGAAAACCACGGTCACGATAGAAGCACGACCATCATATTCCTACCATATCCATAAAGGCCCTTTTGGCATGACCATAAAAATATATAATAAAATCCCAAACGAAATCAAAGAAATAAATAATTATACTAACTTTAAAAATGCATTAAAAACTTACCTAGTAAAAAAAGCGTACTACACATTAAATGATTTTTTAACGAAAATATGGATGAATAACGTTACTGGCAGTACCGGAACAGATAAGAGATAAGTTTGGAAAAAAGGTTCCAAGAGAGACCATATAAATCATACATTAGCCCTTAGGAACTGGCTTAAGCCTATGGTGCATGTTATCTCATAAGAGTCATAAGTTAGTGTTAAGTATATTGCTACACCCTTACAGGGTTCATGTGGAACTATACTAGTAGTTTTTAAGAACTGTATACTAATATGAGTGCAATAAACAATTCTGATTCTGATTCTGATCCTACTGGATAATGTGACATTTCTCACCTTTTCTGCATCTCTCCCGCACTTTCTTGTAGTTCTTGCTCATGAAGGCCTCCCACTTGTTGAGCATGCGCAGCCATTTCTGCTCCCGTTTCAGTATCGTGCTCGGAGACACGGTCCTTTTGCTGTAACAATGAAAACACTGCATTTAGCGGCATGGACAAAAGATCGTTTTTTGTAATCATCGTTATACTATACCAAAAAGAATAGATAGTATAGAAGGGTCCTGTCATTGTAAATTTTGTAGTCACTGTAAATTTACTGCCATCTATCGACACACGACTAAAACTCAAAATGAAAACGTATAAAGTTATCAAAACATGTATATATATGGATAAATGATTTTATTATTTTTATATCATTTTGATCCATGTTCATTCACTGATATCTATGTGTTAAAATTGTTAAATATGAAACGGTGTCGTCACGCCATCTAGCCGAGGATAGGCTAAAGGTGTGTGCGCCATCTATTCGAGAATGACTTTTGCTTCAATTCCGAGGCACGTTTTTTCCTTAGACTTTATTCGTCTTATACGAAGTTACATATGTCTTTGACTACACCTACAGATACAGACTACAGTAAAATTAGACCGAAGAAGGCGAGATCTTCAAAATCTAAACACAACTACTATATACGTAGAAAGTTCAAATTATTTAATTACTAGCTTTTGCCCGCGATTTCGTCTGCGTGGAATTAGTGACAGCAGCTAAAGTAGGTATATTATTATTATTATTAATTCATTTATTCATATAAACAGGGTGACCACTATTTCCTACAACTAAAATTCCCTGACTTTTCCCGGTTTTCCAGGCGTTTTTTCAAGTTTTTCCCTGACCATAATCTTAAATGTAATAAATATAAAATATATAATTGGAATACATTTTTGCGCTTTTGCAGAATTATCTGCTAGCAAATCACAATTTATAAATATTGTTCAATGAAATAATACAAAAACGTAAATAATAAGAAGTAGTATCTGAATAGCTCAGTTGGTAAGAGCGAAAGCATAGTTAGACGGAAGTCGTGGGTTCACATCCTACTTCAGGTGACGTTTTTGTACTGTTTCATTGCATTTAAAAATTGTAATTTGCTATCATACAGTTCTTACAGTTACCCAATAATTCATTTAATTTTTGACCATTATTATTAAAAGCTAGGTATACAGGAAAAACCAATTGAAACAGTAGGTACCTCTGACTACTGAATTTATTGGATATTAAATGTAAGTATCATATAATATAATCGAGCCGCGTGGATCTTTTTTTTTTCATTATTTATTTTGTCTATACCGCCGTGGTAGAGTCAGACCAAGAAAAGTCTGCAGCGGATTTGATAGCCCACGCAGTGCAAGTGTTATTTTAAACGTCAAACTTCTATGAAATTATGACGTATAAATAACACTTGCACTGCGTGGGCTATCAAATGCGCTGCTGACTTTTCTTGGTCCGACTCTAGGATATAGCGTCATAAACGCGTCTTTGCGCAATTATAGACTCTTGCGAAAGATTTTCCACTAATATCTCCTTATTGATGGAAAAGCCACGCTCAGCACTATAAGCGTTTCCGTGGGATAACACCATGACCATTTTTATTAAAGTTTGCATGTCTTTATTTTCCTTTTTTATCAAACCGAGCCAAACATCATCCAGTCGGTGACCATCCTTAATGGAAAATTGTTTCATTGATTTCTCAAATTCAGGTGATTTACAAATATCATTGCAGACCATAGAAGGTAGGATCGTATAGAAGTGGTATACGCGTGCCTCCGTGAGGGACAAAACATACGCAAATGCGACACTGTGATTGGTCGAATTCATTTGTTGCCCACCATAATCCATACTAAATTTACGGTGGGGAACAAATAAAATGTGAGACTGTGACAAGGACACACAATAATAGCTCTTTCGCTGCTACTCCTACTGAAAGATACATAAGACTATCCTGTTCGGTCACTTCTCCCCACCCTCATGCCAGATTCAGTTTTAATACTAGATTCATGTTGCAGACACTTTTGGCGTTATCTGCTTCATATCCTGAAAGTCGGTTATTTTTGACAAATATGTCCAACACTTTATCGAGCCTCTCTCGTCGGAATTCTGCATTGACTGCGATTGCGGGATCGAAACAAGATATTCCCTTAGTCAAAGCATACGAAATAATTTTAGTGGCGCGATCAACAACGCTGACGTTCTCGAGCCAACGTACAGTCGCCATCAGATATATCGGAGCGGCCGAGATGCTCAAAAATATCTGAACACGCACTCTAACGCCTTGACAATAGAGGCGTGTTCAGATATTTGTTAGCGCCTTATCCGCCCCGATATATCTGATGGCGACTGTACGTACTGCACAAAAATTTAATGGGAATGTACTCGAGCCTGAAAACCTTGTATAGTCTTCACGTCGCGCGGGGCTATAGCAGAATAGGTAGTATAGATAACGTAAAAACACTACAACCTTCCATCCCGAGGCTTTCAGTGATTTTTTAAACGCATTGTTGAGATTATGAAGTCCACAACTCCCCATGTTGAGCAGAATTGGGTCACCTGCTTCGCCCTTACTTTTGAGTTTGGACTTTAGGTCTTGCAAAAAAATATTTTATTTACATTAGGGCCATCCATCGAAACCTGCAATATTTTTTTTGTGTCATTGCCATCAGTCGTGGCAAGAAAAGCCTCCAACAAATCAGCAGCAGTTGCGTGCCCCAGAAAAGCTGAGCCGTAATATCTACTTCGGACTTGGTTTTTCTCATTGTCCCAATAACGGAAAAAGATGTCCATCTGCCCTTTCTGAGCAACTTTATTAAGGGATCCGTCAAAGCCTATGGTAACGACATCACAATCAGAACATGCTTCTTTTAATTGTCGAAAAAAATATGGCGTCCGTAGGTATACAACAGTGTAGGCTATTTTTGTTCATTGAAAGCGCATTTTTTTTGCGATATCAGAGTCCGGAATCATCAGAGGAAAGAGATCCACGGCTTGTCCACCGCTCCTTTGTTAGCTATGACTTAGTACTTGATACAAACACCAAATGATTTCAGCCTTCGTAACTTCGTCCTTAATCAGCATTGTCATTATAACACGTTTTTCTTTAATATTAGTGTGATGTGATAGAGTGATCGCATTTACCTACTACAGTAGATATTTATAATGTTTGGAGATGGTAAAATTATAATTTGTTTTTTTATTATGTACTTATATTATGTACAATCGACGTCAAAGATATTTATGTTTACACTTTTGCACCTTACTCCTTTGAAACAAGGCGAAAAATGTAAAGATATCTTTGACGTCGACTGACTTTGACAGAGACAATTTTTATTCCCTGACCTCCATTAAATTTCCCTGACAATTCCCTGACTTTTCCATGACTAGCGAAATTCCCTGACTTTTCCCGGTTTTCCCGGTTTTCCAGAAAGTGGCCACCCTGTATAAACAATTACAATGATACATATATACAATAAATGCGCCAAACTGTAGTAACCAGTTTGTTGGCGCGCCGCCCTCAACTCTTACTTAATATTAAGGTAAATGTTTACAATCGTGACTTATAGCGACCGGATAATGCTAAAGGCCTGCGCAAACCGGCGGAGCGCAGCGCAGATCACTTTAAAATTATCAATGTATTTTCTTCCCTATTTCAATTACCTTCAGGTACAAATTTAAATGCATTGAGACCGACCTCGGAGCATCACGGAGGATTGTTACTCCGCGGCATCGAGGAGCACGCTAGAGGATACCGCGGCGGTAGGCGCCGGCATGCCGCGGCATCCCCCGGCATGCGCCGAGGCCTCCCGATTGCGCTGGAGTAGCGCCGGGACGACGGGGGAGAACTCGTGCACACTAGTCACTAATCCCTTGTGATAGAGTACATCGCGGCGGCATGCCGCGGCATCCCCCGGCCTGCGCCGAAGTGCTCCCTGGTGCGCCAGCCGCCAGCGCTCGGACTGGCGGGGGATTTTACCTCGCCGGTGTGCACTGCGCGGCGTAAATCCTCCTCGGTGATCTGCGCTGCGCTCCGCCGGTTTGCGCTGGCCTTAATAGCAATCATTCAATTCTCGCATTGCTGACTTCAATTATTAGGCAATTCATTAACTCTTTCAATTCCACCCCCCTTTGCACTCTCTTCAGGGATGATTTCCGACATAAAAACTATCCTATGTCCTTCCCCGGGACTCAAACTAACTCTATACCAAATTTCAACTAAATCGGTTCAGCGGCTTAAGAGCGCTATTACATTTCGGCGTTGAGCGAGTTTAGGTATTTTACGCGCTGCGGCAGGCCGTGCGAGCTCAGTATGCCGATCCCTTCTACCACACTCGCACTACAATGATGGATTAAACATTCTTGATCCTTCGCGAAGCATATTGAAATCAACCATAACAACACTAACTGTACTTAACTTTTAAAGTTCTAAAACTGTTATTTGGTAAGTACGAAAATACTAAATGCAGTGCAAATGTACATAGGGGCTGTTCATAAATTACGTCATCTATTTTTGACGATTTTTGACATTCCCCACCCCTCAAATCATCCAAAAATCAAGCTTCGGATGAATCTGTTTCCTCCTACGTCATGTTACCATCATCCGATGTCCAGACCCCCCCCCCCCCCACTCCTCCCATTTGAAACGACGTAATTTATGAATAGCCCCATACTCGTACTTATGAAGGTATATTACTCGAAAGAAATTATAGGTACCTACTCGCTTATTTACATGTTTCGTCATTGCATTTGGTACCTATAGGTTGTAAAGTTTGTATCAACGAGGGTTTAAAAACGAACTGGTACTGAGGATCTGATGATGATTAAGGTGGTCACGGATACCAATCAACCATGTAGTAACATGATTAGGCTCGTTTGATTCGTCTCAACAAGATCTTTGACACTGAAGATACACAGGGTCTGATGATGGAGCTGGAAGGTGGCCACGGGTACCAGTCTATCGTGTAACTAAACAACTTCGTGTTTGGGCTCGTTTGATTCGTCTCAACAAGATCTTTGACACTAGGTGATACTCAGAGTCTGATGATGGAGCTGGAAGGTGGTCACCGGTACCAATCAACCATGCAACTAAACCACTTCGTGTTTAGGCTCGTTTTATTCGTTTCAACAAGATCTTTGACACAAGATAGTACTCAGGGTCTGATGTTGGAGCCGGAAGGTGGTCACCGGTACCAATCAACCATGCAACTAAACCACTTCGTGTTTAGGCACGTTTTATTCATCTCAACAAGATCTTTGACACAAGGTAGTACTCATCAGGGTCTGATGATGGAGCGCGAAGGTGGCGACGGGTACCTGTCTATCATCATCAGCTCCATCATCAGACCCTGAGTAGTATCTTGTGTCAAACATCTTATTGCGACGAATCAAACGAGCCCAAACACGAAGTAGTTCAGTTACATGGTAGACTGGTACCCGTGGCCACAGTCCAGCTCCATCATCAGACCCTGAGTACTAACTTGTGTCAAAGATCTTGTTGCGACGAATCGAACGAAGCCAAACACGAAGTGGTTTAGTTGCATGGTTGATTGGTACCGGTCACCACCTTCCGGATCCATCATCAGACCCTCAGTACTACCTTGTGTCAAAGATCTTGTTGCGACAAATCAAACGAGCCCAAACACGAAGTGGTTCAGTTACATGGTAGACTGGTACCCGTGGCCACCTTCCAGCTCCATCATCAGATCCTGAGTACTATCTTGTGTCCAAGGTCTTGTTGAGACGAATCAAACGAGCCTAAAGACGAAGTGGTTTAGTTGCATGGTTGATTGGTACCGGTGACCACCTTCCGGCTCCATCATCAGACCCTGAGTATTATCTTGTGCCAAAGATCTTGTTGAGACGAATCAAACGAGCCCAAACACGAAGTGGTTTAGTTGCATGGTTGATTGGTACCGGTGACCACCTTCCGGCTCCATCATCAGACCCTGAGTACTATCTTAAGTCAAAGATCTTGTTGAGACGAATAAAACGAGCCTAAACACGAAGTGGTTTAGTTGCATTGTTGATTGGTACTGGTGACCACCTTCCGGCTCCATCATCAGACCCTGAGTACTATCTTAAGTCAAAGATCTTGTTGAGCCGAATCAAACGAGCCCAAACACGAAGTGGTTTAGTTGCATGGTTGATTGGTACCGGTGACCACCTTCCGGCTCCATCATCAGACCCTGATTAGGGTGAGTACTATCTTGAGTCAAATAAATACATATAGAATGTCAGGTCGTTTCAAATATTTTTAATCCTGTCCGGTAGTTTATTAAACTGTACCATTATAAATTATAATACTATAAAAACAGTGCTAGGATCAAAGTCTCTCGTTGCGGTTTACACGCACACAGTATAGCGTTTTACACGGCGCCCGCCGCACACAATGATAAAAAACCTCGTCGTCGCCGTTGAAAATGTGCGGAGCCGACCGACACACGTCCTGCCTCTACAAGCTCTGCCGCGGCACTGAGCTGGCGCAGCGCGCGTCATCGGTAATATAGAGTAGTTTTCAAAAAATTGCCAAAAAATTATAGTAGAATTTCATAAACACTAATGTATACCAACAGTATAAGCAAACGTTGCAGATTGCTTGAGTATGAAAATGACTTCGATATTAAGTAGATTTTCGTAGGAATTGACACTTGTTTCGGAGAGAAAATCGAGTTCGTTTTACTTTGATTTTCTCTTTCTCAAAGGTATGTAGGAAAAATATAGTTTGATATGCCTAAAGTACAGGGTATTAGTAATACAAAATAGCCAGGTTTAGCAGAGTAAAATTCTCAACATTTCCAAATAAGAGCTCGCCATTCAGTGCTTCACGGGGTTTTTCGGAAACGACCATCAGAAAAAAAATCATTACTAATTTAATAAGTCCTTTTTCTAATATTTACAACGATATTTATAAAGATAAGAAGACGCTTTTACTGGAACAAGTACTCATTGTTTCTAATAATGAGCGCAAAGTCCTGAATTTCGTCGACTAGTATCATCAATTTTGCATTATTTCGACTTTTCTTGTAAGAGCGCTCTTAAGCGTGAAGAGGTAACAGACACACTTTCGCCTTTATAATATTAGTATGGATTACTGCACCTTATAAAACAAAGTCCCCCGCTGCGTCTAGCCGTTTGTGTGTATGCATCTTTGTTTGCGATAAACTCAAAAACTACAGAATGGATTTTCATGCGGTTTTCACCTATCAATGGAGTGATTCTTGATATTTACAATTCACTAATCGTGGGTTCGTTACTACGGATGGAGATGATCATTGAGAAAGATGTCTTTCGACAGCGACGTCCGCGTCCTAAGATAACATCAAAGTTGTGTGGTTAAAAATAGAGGGAAACATACTGTGTGGGACCAACTTTAACTGAAAACTGCCTGCCTATTACGGCTATTACGGCTTTGTAGTTTGTAGTCATCTCAAAAACATAAGTCACTAGTAAAGTCACAAATATGAAACATTTTTTTATCGCCCGCGTAAGGGCGTCATCGTCATAACCGTCATAATGTGGATTGTGGACGCATATTATTCAGTGCAAACCTATGAGTAAAGTGCGCATTGTTACCTAAATAAAGCACAGTAAACACTATTGTTATTTAAGCATAGCGATGAATCAAAACAGGTTTTTGAATAGTGCTCAAGCTGGCTAGACAAAACTGGGTGCATGGTAGTTAATTCCTTATATCTACGGAAGTACGGAATTACAAGCATTGTTGATATCTATAGTTCGTTTTCTTTAAGGTTCCGTCACACAGGCGCGTTTTCCGGAGCGTTTTATATGTAAAAGCGACGCGCCCCGCTCACGCCCCGCCCGGAAAACGCGCCTGTGTGACGGAACCTTCAGCATTAGAAAAAGGGTAACATTCCATTTCTGACCGCAGCTACACTACTAGTACGAACGACGTTGCTTAACTTTGGTCAAAAATCACGTTTGTTGTATGGGAGCCCCATTTAAATCTTTATTTTATTCTGTTTTTAGTATTTGTTGTTATAGCGGCAACAGAAATACATCATCTGTGAAAATTTCAACTGTCTAGCTATCACGGTTCGTGAGATACAGCCTGGTGACAGACGGACGGACGGACGGACGGACGGACGGACAGCGAAGTCTTAGTAATAGGGTCCCGTTTTACCCTTTGGGTACGGAACCCTAAAAATGAATTATATTCACCTATAAACCGAATTAATTTTAGTATAAGGTTTCAATAACTGGCCTCTCTTCAATAACTAGCCACCTTTACTAAAATGTTTATAGTTGAATAGAATTCAATTTTAGTTTAGGGTGGCTAGTTACTAAACAGTGGCCAATAATTGACGAATTACCCTACCATCTTCCTGTCATTCTCACAATACTTCCATCTCTGTTGTGTTGATAAATCGGATCTGTCTTTAAAGCCCAATAGATAGATAAATAAAAGTAAAGTACAAGTCCGGCTCGGAAGTATCCTTATGGGGCTAACCTTGGGCCTGAGGACGGCAAACCCACAACTCACTGAGAATTGCACTACGAATTAGAACGACCGGAACTAGGACCGCCCAAAGAGTCCAACCGGGGAGAGTAGAACAGAAGATAGTTTGTGTAATTAAATATGATGTGTACAAAACGCGAGAGTTTAAAGTGTTATAGTAGATAGTGAGTAAAATAAAACCGCGTGGAATAGACAGAGATAAATAAAAGTAAAGTAAAAGTCTGTCTCGGAAGTATCCTTATGGGGCTAACCTTGGGCCTGAGGACGGCAAACCCACAACTCAGTGAGAATTTGCACTACGAATTAGAACGACCGGAACTAGGACCGCCCAACGAATCCTGCCGGGGAGAGTAGAACAGTAGATAGTGAGTAAAATAAAACCGCGCGGAATAGACAGCGATAAATAAAAGTAAAGTAAAAGTCTGTCTCGGAAGTATCCTTATGGGGCTAACCTTGGGCCTGAGGACGGCAAACCCACAACTCACTGAGAATTTGCACTACGAATTAGAACGACCGGAACTAGGACCGCCCAAAGAGTCCAACCGGGGAGAGTAGAACAGAAGATAGTTTGTGTAATTAAATATGTGTACAAAACGCGAGAGTTTAAAGTGTTATATTAGATAGTGAGTAAAATAAAAACGCGCGGAAGAGACAGAGATAAATAAAAGTAAAGTATAAGTCTGTCTCGGAAGTATCCTTATGGGGCTAACCTTGGATCTGAGGTCGGCAAACCCATTACTCAGTGAGAATTGCACTACGAATTAGAACGAGCGGAACTAATGGCGTATTGATTACCCATTGCCAGCGGTATGTGCAAATTGGACACATTGTTCAATGTTAAACTGTATCTGATCGAGTTTCTTGACATTACAATAATAACGTAAAGAAGGGGTGGAAAGCGATAGCGACTTCGTCTATTTATTCAAATTCCACCCTAAATGCATTGGGTAGATGCAAATACGTCAAAAATATGTTTACACTTTTGCACCTTACTCCCTTGTAATAAGGCAAAAAGTGTAAACATATCTTTGACGTCGACTGTACTAAGGCTCTTGCATATTTAAGCGATCAAATCGACGAAGAACGCACTGATTTGTGATTATATCCCTCCCGTATAACAATGCGGGCTACGACTCGATTTTGGCCTGTTCTTCAAATTAGTTATTTACGATAAAAGTGCGAAAAATAGGAAATTCGCAACGAGTGGCGAATTTTAAAAAATGACCGAAGGGAGGGAGGGAGGTGTATCGTACAACGTTTAACAGTACTGCATATGCTGCCCCCTGCTAAGCCAAAGAGCGCTATCTCAAAAGAAAATTCATTGCTAACTTATACTTTAGTTTCTATTACTGAAAATTCCATTTTCATAATCATTTGTTTTTGAGATAGCGCTATTCGGCTTAGGCGGGCAGTATGGCCCTTTAAAACTTCGACGTAGTTACGTAAATATAGCACCGGTGTAGTAATGAATGTAGCACTAGAAGTAGTGTAAATAAAATTACAGTTTTGTTATACATTGTAAATAGGGCAAAAAAATTATGTTTCCTGCTGTGTAAAAACAACTCCAACTGTGAACTAACTACCGGAGTCACTTGAGAAAATAGAGGACCTTGTGACCCACACGTTCTTGAGAAACGTGAAGGAAGCAGGCGCACAATGAATTTCAACCAGATTATCTCTGAAGTACGAGTAGTATTATATAAAGAGAAGAAATTTACCATTTTGATAGCTTGACTATTATTTTAATTTTAGTTAGTCTATGATTTAGCATGCCATATTGTAGTAGACCATACATGCATGTACACGATAGCTACAATGTGTACCTATAATACCCCTATGACACGTAACCATGACAACTGTGTATGTTCAAGTTCAAAATAAATAAATTGAATTGAAAGGAATACTTATGACGAGGAGGAATACTTAAGCTATATGCAAAATTTCGACCCTCAACTTTTGTGACCATCCTATAACAACATTTTGTATTTTTTCTTTTGCAGAATTTTTAGAACTTTAGCGGCAAGAGCGTGCGACTTTCAATCCTGAGGTCGCGGGTTCAAGCCCCGGCTCGTACCAATGAGTTTTTCGGAACATATGTACGAAATATCAATGATATTTACCAGTTGCTTTTCAGTGAAGTAAAACTTCGTGAGGAAACCGGACTAATCTTAATAAGGCCTAGTTTCCCCTCTGGGTTGAAAGATCAGATGGCAGTCGCGTTCGTGAAAACTACAAGTAGTGCCTACGGCAATTCTTGGAATTAGTTGTCAAGCAGACCCCGGCTCCCATGAGCCGAGGCAAAATGCCAGGATAACGCGGTCAGTAAAGGCCTCGTATAACTAAAATGTGTTCTTCTTTAGACTCTTGACTCGTTCCCTAGTGTCGTCACGCTAGACCTAGGTCACCTAGGCCGTTTAGCAAGTAGGCCGAGTTATATCATCGAAAAGCCGCTCCCCGTGACCCTTCGGTCGTTCACACGCCCACTGAATGCTAACTAGTTACTTAGCATCAAGATGTTAGCTTTACTGGTGTGTACATATCTACATGTAAGCACCTATAATCGTTGAAGACACACTTTGGTTATTTTTATTCGTGTTTTTTTTTATCATGGTTACTTTAGAGGACCATATGTACTGTAAAACATTGTACAATACACGTGCGAAAAGGTAATTCTTAACGTTTTACAGTACATATGGCCCTTTGAAATTTCGACATACGCACGTAATAATGCTAGATCCCTGCTCTTAGGGATAAGTTCGCCTTTGTATTACACATTTGTTTCATCTGATTTAACCAATATTCCTTTCTTTTCGTACAATAAAGTGTTTACTTACTTCAATCTTCAATCAATCGGTTCAATCTTTGAAGGGTAATTTTTTAAAATTTCTATATGCAAAACTACAATCGATGGACTCTAGGCTATGTTACTATGCAATTAAATGCATAATGAACATATTCCTGTATCGTATGCAGGTTTCGCAAGGGAATGATTGTTACCGCGATACAAAATTAACATATCGACTTATGCATATGCAAGTTTAGATCGGCCGATAACACGTTACGATAACTACATAACTCACGCTACAAGTAACAATGCATATTGTAGCAAAAAATGACATAGTTTGAACAATAGACAAAGATTATTTATGTACCCTAGTACAAAAAAAATAATTTGTGCGGCCCCATAAATTATACTAGATTGTAAAGCACTAGTGTTTGACAATCCAGTCACCACAAAACCGGAAAAGTGCGAAGCGGACTCGCCCACCGAGGGTTCCGTACTTTTTAGTATTTGTTGTTATAGCAGCAACAGAATTACATTATCTGTGAAAATTACAACTGTCTATCATGGTTCATGAGATACAGCCTGGTGACAGACAGACGGACAGTTGAGTCTTAGTAATTGGGTCCCGTTTTTACCCTTTGGGTACGGAACCCTAAAAAGTATGGCGCCGTACTTACAGCGCTGTCAATTTTGCGACTACAATATTTCACACTACCTAATACGTGTCTTAGTATTCCTTGTATGATGTTAGTAACGGCAAATATGAAATCATAATTGAATTAATTAATTCAAAAGAGCCTGTATGAAATCCAGTGGCTTATGTATTTAACGAATCAACTAGGTAATCAAATTATGAATCATGTTTGCAATTTGAAATAAAACTAAGTTGGTTATTATTTTAGCAAATTAAGTATTTTTAAAATAGCTCTTAATATCAATACATACGGTTAATTTTAAAGTGGTAATTGTACTAATTAGATACAGAGCTTTATACGGGGCAATTGTCGGTGATAACGTGGTTTGGCAATGAGTTCGTTCCAAACTAAATCAAACCTTATAGCGTAAAGACACGACTGATTTTTGAATGTGTGGAAAATATGTAATTTTACCATTTCATATAAATACAGATTTTATTTTAATTGCAGCCTTATAGTTACAGAGCGAAACGATATGCTTCGGAAACGAAACTAAACAAAGATTGTGAATAAGTGAAAATATCGTGCTAGCTTGACTTGAGATTTATTGATTGATCCGAAAGTACAGATGTATGCATAATTATATTCCATCGTATTTTCACGGAAACGTACGAACGTGTCTTGCTATTTCAGTCAGTCTCGGTACAAAATGTACTGAGGTTCACTGAAGTACCATGACAAATACGAACGTTTCCGTGAAAATACATTGGAAAACAATTATACGCACTACATCTGTAGGTATTCGAATATTTAAAGGGGCCCACAGATTACCAGTTCGCCGGTCGATATCAGCCTGTCAGTTGTTCGTTGTTCGGAACTGTCACTTTTTGCGTTTAACTGACACGCTGACGCTGATACCGTCCGGCGAACTGGTAATCTGTGGGCCCCTTATAGTAGATATGCACATTAAGACGTGGACGCGTCCTGAATGGGTTAAAGAAGGATTATATTCATTTTATTCAAAAAACCATCCTCACATTGGGACATTTGATTTGAAGAGAAAGCAACGCGTGTGTCCAGAGTTGAATAACTGTATTAAACCATCACGATCGCTAATACAGTACTTTTAGGGCGAACCCATACCAATAAACCTAGAAAGTACCTGTTGTTTCAAAGAGACAGTTAATTACAAAGGGTTGATCTGTGTTACAAATCAAAACGAAACTATATGAATAATCTACTGTACAAACGTACCCAACAAACTTAGACAGTTTGTAACTTTTTGCGAGTCGAGTTGACCGAACTTTCAACATGTCTGTAAGGTAAACGTACTAGTGCTCGACATGCTAATGCCCAATAGATGACACCTTGCTGTCACCTCTATTGACAATGACTTAAGTTTCAAGATAATATATTATGTACTGGGACCGCGTCGAGCACTAGTACGTTTACCTTATTAGAAGGCAAAATTTATGGTGGTATAAATCATATTAAAAAGAATGAAAGAGATGTTTATATGTGTTATCCGTTTACGAAAGTGCAGTATTCTTCACTGGTGCCTTTTGTTGTTTTCGTGGTCACTTGTGCGGTTTGATGGTGGCACGTTTCGCAAATTTTCTTATTCAGTGATCTAGACATTCTAGACCAGCGGTCGGCAACCTTTTTTTGCGTAGTTTTAGTAACGTAGTTAACGATGAGTAAGATGACGCGGGCCGCACTTTGTTAATATTTATGACTTTATCAGACATTGTCGTTTCTCAATATTACATAGCCAGAGAGGCTCGCAGGCCGCAAGTGAGTTTCACGAGCCGTATGCGGCCCGCGGGCCGCAGGTTGCCGACCGCCGTTCTAGACACATTAGCCTGCACGACACGTCAATCTGTAGTAACTTTGGACTAAATAATAATTATGTTAAATATGTTATAACAGTTGTCCACATGTATAATCTGTAGTCATGTGCAACAATATCTTGCACAACAAAGCGCGCAAAATATGACACGCTCTTATGCCTCTACAAACTTGTGTAGAGCTGGTGTGTGAGGTAGTAAGACTGTATGCACCTGATGCGCGCGGGCGACTGCGCAAGTGCGCAGCGCGCGGCTGCTGGCAGCGCCGCCCGCGCGCAGCGGCCTGCTGCGCCAAGCGCCGCTACACACCGCACTCACGCTGCTCAACTCTGTGCTTAATATGGCACCACACATTGATGTGTTCGCATCCAAGTGGTCACAGCTTGTAAAAGAATGTAAACGAATATTTGAATCGCTGTATTAATTAAGTAGTATAGTGTAGTGAATTTAAAAATTAGGTTAAGTAATGTTGGTTAGTATTTAAGATTGTAATGTATTGGCGAACGCTGTAATTACAATTTTTTTGAATAATAAACAATAATAAACAAACAAGAACGTGACAAATATTTTTGCGCGCATCGTTGTGTACAGGCGACTGTGCAGTCAGCACCAATAGTAGTGAATGAAATTACGCAAAAGTAGGTATTTGCAGTACCGTCTTTACCATAAGGGCATATGGGGCCCGTGCCCAGGGCCCCCATCCTCAGGGCGCCCCGAAGCACAGACAGTGACAGTATATTTTATTACCCATAATAAATAGAAGATCGTAGTAGAAAAATGTTAGTTTAATTAGCTTTCTTTACTTTCCAAAAGGGCCCCAAATTCTTATGTGCCCGGGAGCCCCAGCATAGTTTAAGACGGCCCAGGGTATTTGCCACTACTCGCTCTATCCGCTATAATTGATTTTCTACTGACAGTACACTCTACACTATCAGTACTATCACACAACTTTAGAGAAAAGCAATTCGCGTAACCGTGACCAAAATAAGTGAACGCTCAGAAAGGCACTTTGGCAGGTACCTTATGAGTCTTACGACGGTATGTGATTGTCTAACGACAATCGCACTAAATTCGGAACGATGTTGGAATGTTGGATTACATAAATAAAGTAGGTAACTCCATTTCATTGACGCTTTTCCGGTAATTCCGGTATCGGGGATTAGAAACACGCCAAGAAAAAAAAAGGAAATGTTAATCATCGAGAATTTAATTTACCTTGAAATTGTGCGAGAATATTAGCACCTGCACAAATAAAGTTGGTAGGTAGTTTTACTTTTTACCGAATATCGAACTGATGATGATATGCAAAAGACGCAGAATAATATTTATATGTAACTATATTTCAGTTTATGTAAATAATTGTGGCCAGTTTGGTCCTTCTTCCTCTAAAAGTCTCATTTTTACTTAGGTTTAAAGAACTTTATTTCTCAAAGAAATTTACATTTCGCTTAATGAGATAAATTACATAAAATACAAGTATATTTGAATTACAAGAGCATCAAAACATGAGTAGGAACTCACTATCTTATCTATAAAAAAACTAATATTAAATACTTAAGTTTAGTTTAAGCGTTTCTTGAATAAAGTTTCTCCTATTCTATATTATATTTGGTAGGTAACCTGATGTCAATTGCCGGTTATAGGCATCTTGAGCTAGCAAATTTATTTGGTTAGAAATACAAATTTACTGTTTGCACGGTTCAGGGTCACGCGCCGAATAACACCTATTTATTTTCCATTCGTTCGGTCCTATTCAATACGATGTAGCTACGTAGGACGTAGGTATCACGATTGGAAAATTGCCCTCTGATTGAGCTGCCGTCACGGGGCTCCTGAAGGTCCCATGAATCACAGGACTGTTTTGATGCTCAGGTCATTCATATTGGGATTCAGGAATCTAACTTAAGGATAGTGTCTGTAACGCAACGTTAGCGATGTCAGGCGATTTCGTCGCTTTGCAACAGGTAGCTAAAAGTACATCCGTTCCACACCAATTTTGGTGGCTAGCCATAAGCCGCGCGTGGCGCTGTCGCCACCTAGCGGCCATATCTGTCCTGATCGTAACAGACGCGTTTTGTTAGAGAGTGAGTTTTCTGTACTATTATTTTATTCTGTGGCGATGTGCCATCTCACATATTATTCTATACAATACAACCGTCTTACACATGCGCGTGTCAAACGGACTGGCGTGCCGGGTCTATTAGGCAAATCCGAATCTGAGAGTTTTAGTAGTCTTTAGCGGCCTTTTAATTCTGTAGCTTCAAATACATCATTCACAGTCAATATTATCTAATAGTAAACAAAGCAATGAACTGAACAAGCAATAACGATCGGCATTACCACATTGTGTAACACTTATAAATAAGTACAAGGTAATTAGGGTGGTGTTCCACCTGTACAATTTCTTTGTCCAATCTCAGTGCAATTCTCTCATCAAAGCAAAATGTGAGACGCAATACACATTGAACAAAGAAATTGAATAGGTGGAATACCACCCTTAGAAACAAATCGCACGCACAGTTTCCTTGGCCGTAATATAACAGATGTAATACACTTTCTATTTTCGTAGCTGTGTTATCTCCTTCTATGCAATCTAACATAAGTCTTAATATCAAAGATTTGTGGACGAATTTTTTACTTTCGAAGACCAATGGATTTACAAAAGAATACCTACTTGCATAATGTGTTTTTCATTCTTTGAATATGCAAGTCAGTGCCTGCTAATGTTTATTACATCGTCGGTCCAGATAATGACTTGGTGGATCTTCTTTTTTAGGGTTTCCTATGCATCTCGTGCGTAGGGTTACCGCAGGTTACCAGATACAAATTTGGGATTTCCTGACAAAATTCCTGATTAAGATGAAAGATCAAATACAGGATTTCACTCTTCCAGCTTCATAGTCAAGGTAACTACCAATTAAAGGCTAACAGGCTGTTGCCAAAGCTATTTTTACACCAATTAATAAATAGTTTTAAACACATTTGCACCAATTATTAATTTTTGCACACATCCAACAGAATGTAACGATAATTAAAATCACACATTTCCTTCAACTAGCCTCGCACGAAAAACCGCGATTGATAACAATCCGCCATTACGAGTGGGAAATTGAGAAACATTAGTTTTTCCTGTATTATGTGTATTGTGTTACAATTACAGGGTTTCTACTTTGCTCGGTTGTGTTCAGTTTTCTTGTGCATTATGTTTTTTTGCACTTGAGACATGCTTTGTTAGGTTGGATTGAAATATGACATGTAAGTGACTTGTTTATTGCACGATAAAGAAATCAATGAAATTGGAGATTGTACAGTCACCTGCAATAATATATTACACAATGAAGGCCGCAAAAATATCTGACACGATCTTATTTGTAGAGCCATAAGAGAGACATATTTTTGCGGCTTTCGAAGAGTAACATATTATTATTGCAGGTGACTACATTTTTAGCATAATAGGTGTTTATTTTTTTTATTTACTGTCTAATCTTTTGTTTACTTTTTAACAAGGCCTTGATTCGCCCCTGGGTTAGGTCAGTTTGTAGTCCTTTTTATAAAAACTAGTACCTACTCCAATTCTTGGGATTTGTTGCCAAGCGGACCCAGGCTTGCATGAGCCGTAACAAAAAGCTGGGACAATACTAGGAAGATGATAAATCTTTAATTGAAATTATTATTTTATCCTCTAAGACCTAATAGAAAAAAAATATATATTCTTACTTAAGTAAGATATTATAATTATTTTATTCATATCATAATTTTTAATATTTTTATTTTATTTTATGGAGTTCTCAAAAAAGGAGTGTACAGTGTACAGGTTATTAAAGGGTTGTTAACGTGCCTGTAACATCTCTGAAGTTGCATGCTCCCATAGACTACATATATGGGGCATTATCTATGAAAAGGGAGCTTATTGTCGATGGCGCTTACGCCGCACAGCGTCGCGCAGCATTGTATTTATATCGGAGCATCGTTAACAATGGCGTAAACGCCATCGACAATAAGGTCCCCTTTCATAGATTACATCACATATGGTGAATGCTTATCAGGTGGGCCGTACCATTGTTCACCAACATGGTATGTATATTAAAAAGAATTAGGTATAGTCGTTTTAACACTATATTATTGATAGTTTTTTATTTAAAAGATCCTATACTGATCTTTTGCAATAACTCCATAGGATGAGTCATTTGTTTTGCCAGTCACTGATAGCACAGGTGGCCCGATTATCAACGCTATTGGAAATATGATTCCCAGTTTAGTCACACTGAAAATAAGGCACATCATCAATATCTAATAATTTGCCTATGATGATTTTTTATTAGAATCAGAAGCATTGACATATAATGTCTAACGTCGGGCCTTACGGGCACTAAAAATGGTACTAGTTCAGCGGTGTTACTCACAAATTTCAGCCAATCGTGCAGTCTAACGCAACTAGTTGCGACCAATAGCGCGCGTAATGCGAACTCATCAACCAATCGCGCGCGTGATGCGAACTCATCAACCAATCGCGTTGTAGTGGTGTCACACCGCCGTATGGGTCCCTGTCATGTTACAGTGTAAGTTCCTAACACAGTAGAAATCCTACCTATTTCCAACATGTCATGCCTCATTATTATTGCCCGTAAAGGACTGCCTTTTCACTGGCTTGGCTAGATATCTATGTCAATGATCAGAAGTGTATGGAATATTACTCATGGAAGTTGTAAACTATGATAGACTCTGACCATGCTAACTTTGCACAAATTTGGCAGTAAGAATTCATACATATCCCCTTCCAGCTCGAAACTGAATGTAACATTTGGCATGAAAACTTATCATGGTCTGACTCTATGTGATCTGTCAAAGTTTTATCTGAAAAAATAATTCAGTGTATTGTATTATGGGCATTAGGTATTTCCTGTTTTTCAAATACACAGATAAGAGAATTCACAAAATCAATGACATTATTGTTTTGTCTGAAAATCAAGATTGTATTTTAGTTTAGACCAGTGGTGGGCAAACTTTCTTCATGGGGGGCCAGAAAGTTAAGAAAATTTAAGTGGAGGGCCAGAATTGAAGCCAAAATTTATTTTGATTTGTGATAAATTGATAATCGTGGGCCAATGCCACAAATGATAATTATTTCATAGGACTGGAGGCGGGCCGGATAAAATCCATTCGCGGGCCGCAGATGGCCCGCGGGCCGTACTTTGCCCACCACTGGTTTAGACAACATACATTTTCTTACTTTCAAATTAAGTTGCCTAAAACACAAGTAGTGTATCTAAATAGATAAGATGAGAATAGCATAACTGGGTCAGAGATAATTGATTAGTGTCTTTGATAAGTCCAGAAGGTAAACATATATAAACAGAAGAAATTATTCATAGCTTTTCATTTGACAATAGTTCAATAGGTCTAGAAAAAATAGTTTAAAATATATATTCATCAGTCAATGTTTGTTATTTGTTATCTATCCTCATATTGTTTAAAGCTGGATTGCATACCTATCTAATAATTTTGCACAAAGAAAATTTTATTATTCAAAGACCAAGGTAATTTCAAAAGTAAGAAATGAGTATGTAATTTCTCTGCTGACCATACACTTTCACATTTATTGTAATTAGAGTGAGAGTCTGCATGTATTGTTATTCAAATAAAACCAACAAAAACACTACTGTTTTTTTTTTCAATTACGTACGGGCCATGGCTTTTCTAGTCAAACAGATGTGCATAATATGCATGCAGTGTTATGACTCACTAGTTATAATTGGTTAAGAATGTAAACATTACTTACGGCTCTGGACTGTATTGAGCACCTCCGAAAAACCCATGCCTGTCAGGCTGGGTGGTCACCGAGGAACATATAGAAGTGGTGTCCGCCTGCTCGCTCCGATCCCCTCCGGCACTTTTAACACTTTTCTGGAGCGACATATCCAAATCTGTTCCAATTCAACTGCACTATCTAGCACCCACTATCATCACGCACGCCGCGTACACCCGCTTCTACCGACGGTCGAGTGGGCGGACGAATTAATTGCAAAACACGTAACTGTTTCTGGTGTTAACACCCGCTGACGAAACCACAGCAAACACTCGTTTCACATTGACAATACGATAGAGAAAGAACTGAAATCACGTTCACAGCGCGAATTGTTTCGACGCACAACCATAACTGTAGTAAATATGGCAACGATACGTGCTTACGATGAACACAAACCAATATTTTTCTTATCAAAATTCAACAAAGTGTGGGTGGGCCAGAAATATGTGAGGGTACAGATAAAACATAGCCTCCTAGTAGCATACGTCACATTTGCTAGTGTTGTACCAAATGATTTCGTTATTAACGTCGTTATAACCCATTTATAACCTGCTATAACGGTTATTTTAGTAATAAAAGTACATTATTGTCGAGGCTCGGAAGTAGCTACTTGCAGGCTGAGGATTCGTTTTAAACGGACGACCTTGGGAGTCCGTTTAATTGAATCCGAAGCCAGCAAGTAGCCTTCCAGCCGAGTCATATATAGTGCTTTTCTCAAAAATGGTGGAAGAAATATAAATATCATAGAAATATTTTACAAAAGCAACGTTGTTACGTATATATTTTCACAGAAGAAAGCCCTTGCCGCCTTTTTATTTTTTTAATAAAAAAATAGAAGTGTATTTTTCTGCCGAAAATACGCCAACCTATTTGAGACAACTAAATAGTCGCGGCACTAATCATCTGTTTGGCTGTTCAAAGGGCCTGTGCCTTCAATTGATATGGCCATTTCAACTTTTTAAAAGTTTGGAACTCGACAAATAATGGAATTTGTATGCGACATTGCAGTCCCAAAATCGAGACTGCAATGTTTTTAACTTTTTAATTTTTGACTGACCATAAACTAAGCGCTTCGCGACCTATTTTTTAGACGGCAAAGTCGAATTTGCCGTCCATTTTTGAGAAAAATTTATTAGACTGGCAACATTTTGCTACAATTCTGTTCAAGTTGACACTAATCACGCTATCTTTAAATCTCAATATATATTTAGAAACAATGGACTGTAATCCATTGTAATAAGGTTGTTTTCTTCTTGTTTCTATTCAACAAAATAATTAGATTCAATAGTGCAATTATTTTACTTAATTTTCTTATGTCAAAAATAAACTAGGTTATGTTTTCCTTTCCTGTGTTTTCAATTAATTTACATTGAATAAATAGATTACATACTAAAATACGTTACCTAAAATGAACTCTATAAGAAAGCTCTGCTTGGTTACTCCTTTCGCAAGGAATGCGTCATCTGCTCCAGCGGAATTCGTAAACAGAAACCCTAGAAACCTAGAGAGGATTCGGGTAGCTCGCAAACCTGATGGATATCACTTAGATAACCCTGGCAGAAAATTTTGGCACAAGTAAGAACGTTGTCGTTCTTAAATGAATAGCTTCTTAGTAAAGCTTAATGTAATATAGACTTGAGAGTATAACAACTAGAAAATAAGAAGGGACACAACATAGTGATTGTATGTGTAAGAGTCCTGAAAATTATTTTCTGTCCTCTGAAGTCTCATAATATAATATTATTGTTACAGATTGATTCTCACCTCGAGTAACCGCTCAATAACAGCACAGTTGGTCCATTACCTCAACGGTCCTGTTGTTGAAGTAAAATCCTCTGACTGGGCACTCCAAAAGCAACTTTATAGCACAAAAGATATGTGTGCTTACATCAGTGTTGGCCAAGTCTTTGCTCAGAGGTGCTTAGAGGCAGGCATCTCTGAAATGTACTGTGACATTGAAGTCACAAAAGGAGGGAAGATAGAGAGACTTATCAAAGAGGTTAAGAATGGGGGCATCAAGTTGAAAGAGCCTGAAATTTATAAGAAGCCTCATCCTTGGGATAAACATAGGCCTGAAAAACCATGGAATGTTACTGAAGAGTAGTTTTAAAGTGTAATTATTAGTGTAGAAATATATTTGTTAGATTTATTGCAGTGTTGTTTTGCTCTTTCAGTCAGACTTATCAGAATCAAAATTGAATATTTGGTTTAACAGAGCCACTCAGCATACAATAACTTCTTAATTGTTGGTGCTGACTTGGAGTGTAGAAAAATAAATAATTATATTTTCTGTGGTATTTATATGCAGATACAGGCCTGCTCATATTTTGATTGATGAACAAGAGTTGAAGGAAGTGGTAGAGTTGATGTCATGAAACCTACAATTTCCAATCCTACATTGTACAATGAAGGTCAATATAGGGAAGACCATCTATAAGCACTTTTGTTGCTTTTAAATAACTCATATGTGTTTGTACACATAGGTACTCCACTTACAGAAGCTTGGGAGAACAGAAGTAAATTATAAACTGAAAAATATAGTACTGATTTATGGATATTTCTACTAGAAATAAAAACATATTAAAATATTTTCAGAATATAATTTAATTTGTTCTAATACTTCTAATAGCTGAAGTAAAGCTCTTCCTTTCTATGTGTGAGCACGTACAGTACAAATACAAGAGTTCTTGCCTTAGACAGTCTTCCCAGCAATAAATGTTATATGCCAGTCTGACCCACCTTATAGTAAATTGAAATCTACTTTGTTGGTAGGCAGGCATCTACATTTGAATTGTAATTCAGGATGAAATCTACTGCCGACTTTGTTAAATTATTTTTATATCTCAGCAGACAAGCAAAGTTTTACACAATGATGGTTTTGCAGTCTTTGCCGCCCTAGGCCCCAGGTCCTGTAGCCGCCCCCTTTCTCACCTACCTATCATATAGAATATATTTTGAGTTAAATATAAGTTAATAATTTTTTGTCACAATTTGCCGCCCTAGGCCTGGGCCTACTGGGCCTTAGGGCAAATCCACCACTGGTTTTACAGACTTTCAATTGATAGGTATGTGTGGTTGCAAAATCTGCTATAAGCAGGAATTAGTAATAAACACAACTAAAAGTGGTTTACATATTTATTAAGTCATTTAGCAGTTAATCTTAAAGTTACAATTATATAGGCTTAATCTTAAAATGAAGTCCAATGAGAGAAAACACAAGGCATTTCAAATCCTGCACAAGGTAATAGAAGCCGCGGAGACCTTCTGGGTCGCGGGACTGGTTAACATCCAGCAGAGACCCAGTTTTCGACGTGGTGAACGAGATATGCTCCTCTCCGATCACAATCTCTAACTCCTGCCTACCAACACGATCGGGTTGGGGCCACAAACGGTCGTCTTCGTGCATTATTTCGGAATCCACAATTATTCTCTTCAGTTCCTCCATTACACAGGGGTGTAGATATGCCTCTTTTCGGATCATTGTATCGTTCTTGTAATTAGAATTGTTGGCATAGCGCAGTTTGCCATCGGGCCGGAACTCAAACTCGAGGAATTCATGACCAAATTTTCCCCTGTGACCGACGTAATACCGTATGTAAAAGTCTGTCGACATTCTCTACGGATCTGGCACACTAAAAGAACAAATTCTATAAGCGAAATGTTACTTTTTACACTCCTTTGATAAATAAAACAGGGTTATGTTTGTGTCAGCGATGTGAAAGCGGGTGAACTCCGCCAAGTTGCCACAGATAAAGGAAACGCTACCTATGCTTTTTTTATCCTTGGCCAACGAAGTAGAACAAAGTGTTCTCTAAACGTAAATATAATACCTCTAAATATATTTATCCATTTTCTATATTAAAAATACTAAATATTTAAAAAGGTTTAATTTAAAATAGTAATGTGTTTTCAACATGAATCTAGGATATACCTGGATCTGGCATGAGTGGTGGGGGTAACTGACAGAACGGGATAGTCTTATGTATCTTTCAGTAGGAGTAGCAGAGAAAGCGGTATTATTGCTTGTCCTTGTCACAGTCTCACTTTTTGTTTGTTCCCCACCTTTTTATTAGTATGGAGAATGGTGGGCAACAAATGAATTCGACCAATCACAGTGTCGCATTTGCATATGTTTTGTCCCTCACGGAGGCACGCGTATACCACTTCTATGCGATCCTACCTTCTATGGTTTTCAACAATTTAAAAATAAGAAATTACTAAGCAACAAAACGCAGTCAACTTTATATTTCCATTTAACAAATGACCTAAAATTTAGACCCTATTTGTAATCTAAAGAATACAATAAAATAAGTAATAATTTATACGGTTTCTGATTTCATAATAAAAATATTCAAGATCGCTAATTTACAATGTGTAACTTAATAAGATACTACATTGACGCGTCATTAAAAAATGGCGGAACATATCATGGCGCCTTTATTCTCATAGCTAACTGAGCAAAATGTAGTTATCTCTTTCTAACATATAGTAAACCGCATTGGCACTGGGTCCGCTTGTGATCAATATGTCCACGTGACCTCTCGTTAGTCAGTCGAGACTCGCGTAATTGCAAATGCAAAATGTCTGAAGGAACGCTTGTGTTAAAAATGAAGTCATAATATTTTGTTAACAGTTTGTGTTCTAGTGTAAAATGCCTGCGTCAATTGGTGTTAATTTACGTGTGACGGGCCATTGTAGCCAAGGCGGGAGAAAGTATATGGAAGATTTGTTTTCCGTTGCGTATCAACAAACCGAGGACGAGAGAGATTTGGAGTATGCCTTCTTTGGAATTTACGATGGGCACGGCGGGAGCGAGGCCGCAGCTTTCGCGAAGGAGCACTTGATGGACTCTATTGTGAAGCAGCGTCAGTTCTGGTCGGACAACGATGAGGACGTGCTGAAAGCTATCAGGAATGGTTACATGCTGACCCACTTGAACATGTGGAAAGAGCTAGGTAAACGTCCAAGTGCGAGGTTATTCTTTACTTATTTTGGTGTTTCTACACTACCATTGCGCAAGTATTGCTGCCAATGCTTCCCATGAGAATCCTAGGTGATTGTAAAGAATTATTTGCGTGACCTTGTAAAGGCGGGAGTTTTTTGTCTTGAGTGGTTTGACATTGGGTCAACAAAAGATGTTAAAATGGTCGTTAGGCGATGTTTTTGTTTGTGTGGGTCTGTTAGATAACATTATGTACTATGCATACAAGTATTTACAGATTTTGGGATGTAGTTTCCTGCTTATGTAAGTGGGATTACCAAAGTGAAAGCCGTCACGCCAGTTTGTTATTATATTGGCCCAAGATCCCATTACCAAAATTGATACCCACTTTTGTGAAAGTTGCAAAGGCTGTAAAACATTTAGTGCCCAAGACTAACCTAGTTTTGCAATACTGTGCCACTTATGAGGTTCAGAACAATATTCTTTATTCTAGAGCAAAGGGAAACCAACTCAAAACTTATCATAACTATGAGACAAATGATGGTATATTGCTATAGTGATCTCTTTATTACATCTTTTGGGTAATAGGCCTGATGACAAATTTTGAAATCCCTTTTATTATTGTCGGTACACTTGTATTGGTTCCGAAAAACACAATATTTCAGCTATACTCATAAGATTTAACATAAATAATTGCATTTTATTATAGCTAGTTTAAAACTCGCGCGAAAACGCCTCGCACGACATTTGTGACGTCACTATTTAGTTGGTGGTAGGGTGGTAGACATTGTTTACATACTTACAGTTACGAATTTCACTTGAATCCGAATGATATTGTTATTTCAGCACCATATATTACGATTAGGGATGATAAATACATTACAAAAATTTATCACAATAACTCATTTTAGACAAAAACTCTCACACGGTTGCAATTTAAGATGAATTATTTAGATACAAGTAAATTTTGAGTGAAAATCACCGAGCGCCGGTTTTACTTTTTAATTTTTCATTTTTTCTAGTTACGACAGCCAACATGGCAATGATAGTTCCATTCAGCCAAATAATTTAAAAAGTTTGTTTGTGAAATATCGTATTATTTAGCATTTTATTTAGATAATAACAAATAGATATCTCCTTTATATCGTGTAATAATATTTTTTGGACGTAATAAATGTTTAGTGGCGAAATAACATTTTTTTTGCACCTTCGAACTCTTTGGTGAGAACGTATGGATTTCGGTCAATGAGGTTGTCTATGTTGATCTAAGAAATATGTTATAGATTGATGACGTCACTGTTTGGAACGCTTCTGATTGGCGTTTCAGTAATAATGGCCGATTGGAGAATTTTGCAGTTTTATTTTATTGAATATATTAATAATCCTTCAGTTTATACTGAAATTGGGCCATTTTTTAGAATCATATTAACATATATGTTTCTTTGAAACCATTATTTCCGTGATTCTTTGCTACTTGCAACAGGCCTATTGCAAGTAGAGAACGGCCAAAAAAGAACCAATATGAAGATTTCTTGTATGCGTAACTTATATGTTTAATTTGTATTTACAGAGAAATGGCCAAAGACTGTGACAGGATTACCAAGCACTGCTGGCACAACGGCCAGTGTAGCTTTTATAAGGCGAGGGAAAATATACATAGGCCATGTTGGGGATTCTGCAATTGTTCTTGGTTACCAGAAAGAAGGTATGTATTGATATTTATGATGATGATGATATCCTGTTATCCCTCATTAGGGACATAGGGCTCTCAGAAGGGATTTCCATTTTTCGCTGTCCAGCACAGCCTCCTCCAGTTCTGCCCAGCCGAGGCCAACTGGTGCAGTCTCCTTTTCCACTGTATGCCTCCAGGTTGTATGTGGGTTGATATTTATAAATATAATAATAAAAAAGCCTTTTATGTTCGGTTTAAAATGATACACAAGTTACACTTAGTAATGACCAGAACCGTTTCTGAGGTAAATGTGTCTTTCCGATCTTGCTATTTGTTTCAGTCTTGTGCCCTCTATAGCCAGTTTGGGCCCGCTGTATTGACAATTTCACCCGATTTTGATATTTATAGCAATCCATTTGATTCCTGTAGCTGCTGAATTAAGTGTATATCCACTTATTAGAGAAATATAGATGTCTATTACTTATATTTTAGCATAATTCATTTACATGAGAGATATGGTTGTACATGTTAGTAAACAGGAAACAAGATAATATTCTTTCTATTATTAAAATAAGAATAGGATCAACACTCTTTCTATGAATTTACATGCATAAAATATGTGTATTTACACAACAAAAACACTGTGAAATGTATTTTACTGAAGCAATAAATAAAACGATTTAACTCTGTTTCTAAATGATTATACATATTTCTTGCAGGGAGCGAGGAATGGGCCGCCAAGCCCTTAACATCGGACCACAAACCCGAATCCACCGCGGAAATGGAACGTATCCAAAAATGTGGTGGCAAAGTGGTCTCCAAAGCGGGTGTTCCAAGAGTTGTATGGAACAGACCCCGCCAGGGCCACAAAGGACCTATCAAGAAGAATACCCCAATGGATGAGATCCCATTCTTGGCTGTGGCCAGGTCCTTGGGTGACCTATGGAGTTATAACACACAGAATGATGAGTTCATAGTCAGTCCGGACCCAGATGTGGGAGTACTGACGATAGACCCTACTAAATTTAGGTAAGGAATGTAAGGATAGTGTAAATCAATAAACAACACAGTTATGAGGAAAGCCACGGCTGTTTCTCCATACAAACATAGTCCCCGATATGGACATTACTAGGGGCATAGCTATGGTTGATATGATATACAACAAATTGTGTCAAAATATTTTCAATAATGTTAATATCCAGAGAGGAAAACAAGGACTTTGTTTGTATGAAAAGGCGATTTCGCGCGGGTCCTTCACTTTCGTTTTAACTGATCATATCATTCTATAAGCTAGCCTTTGTCCTGTTCTGAGGCATGCCATCACTTATGATGATGTACCTGAGTTCTACTTATATTCAAACCTATGAGTTTTATTAACTTCACATTTTCCCTCCAAACATAATAATGCTTGTGGGGATTTCTCTAACACATAGTTGTCTGGGTTTAAATAACAGGATAATTTTATAAATATTGCCTGGCCCCTAGATGGGCTACTAAATATGACATATTTGGAAAAACCTGGACAAATGACAGGCCTAGTTTGATACAGGCAAATTTGTCTGCCTTTTTTTTTGTCTAAAATATTATGTATGTATGTAAATAAGTTAACACAAAAAAAAACAACTGCAATACCAAAAATACATTACAACAGTAAAAGGTACGATAATTATATACACAGGCAAACCCTAAAAGTGTTCTTGAAACACATCATGAAATTCATGAAACTTGGTCTGAAGTAAACATTACTTTGATGACATGAAATAAAACACCACTAATACCCTTTTTCATTCCAAACAAATCAGTTGTTAGCTGTGAACAAATCAACATATACATATATGTTTACTATACATATTACTATAGTATATACTTCCCTTATTATCTTAAAAATATATTATTTTCCTTATTACCTGGAAAACCAATAAATGTTGTAATAATGTATAATATACACTGCTATTTTCCATTGGCAGAATTCTACATACATAAGTGTTTTAAAACTAGAATTTCCGCTTCCTAAACAGGTTATATTGGATTAACTTATATAAAGATTATTTAAATCCTAACATTGTCCACATTTTACAAACGTGTTGTTTTGGTTCTATTTCAATATCAGAGTTGAGTCTGAATATATTATTTGTACCTTGGAATATTTTAATTATAATAACTCACCACATAATAGTTATTTACGATACAAGTGCGGAAAAGAGGAAATTCGATACGAGTGGCGACAACACGACCGAAGGGAGTGTTTTAAATCGACACGAGTTGCGAATTACCTATTCGCATGTGTATCGTACAACGTTTTACAGTACATATGGCATATGGCCCTTTAAACTTTTGACATACGCACGAAAAGTGCTATTTTACGCACTAGTGCGGGAAAATAGGACCATATGTACTGTAAAACTATTTTGTTTCCAAATATTACAATTCATATTATTTATAGCTTCAGCCTATTTCAAATAGTCTTAGGCTCTGAGGTGTTTTTAGGGTTCCATACCCAAAGGGTAAAAACGGTACAATATTACTAAGACTCCACTGTCCGTCTGTCACCAGGCTGTAACTCATGAACTGTGATAGCTAGACAGTTGTAATTTCATACATTTCACAGATGATGTATTTCTGTTGCCGCTACAACAACAAATACTAAAAACAGAATAAAATACATATTTAAGACGAAACAGGAGCTGAGTTTTAAATATTTTAGGTAAATATACCCATCTCGCTAACGGAAGCGGCACCTAAAAGTAGTGCGATAAGGACAAGGCGAAAAATCCTGCGTAAAAATCTCAAAAATCGAGGTTTCGTACTCCTCTGTTTCCTCCTCCAAAACTTAACCAATCGTAACCAAATTTGGAAATCTAAATGATTATGAAATTATCTGTGTCGGACCGTTTTGCTTTTTTGGCTAATTGATATCAGTTTTGAATGCCACGCCTCTCATTGCGGCATAGTCAATTAGGCCATTTTGGCCATTTTTGAAGGGCTCTAGCGCCTTAAAAAACAAAAATATCAAAAAAAGGAAAACGGTCCGACACAGATATTGACAATATTAATCTGTGTTGAAAAAATCATTGCTCTAGCTTCAAAAACCACGGAGGAAAACAAGGAGTACGTTTGTATGGAGAAATGACCACTCCCGTTGGCTCTTAAGTGGGGCTCCCATACAACAAACGTGATTTTTTGCCGTTTATTGCGTAATGGTACGGATCCCTTCGTGCGCGAGTCCGACTCGCACTTGGCCGGTTTTTTTTAACTCTTCAAAAAGGTTTTCCTTCTCAATTATTTAGGGTCTTTATGTTATTTCATTTATGTATGTATGATATGATACCATAAGGATGATGAGATCCTGGAGAGGTCTAGGGTACTCTTCTCACATTATAGGCACACATTTGGGTATTTTTCATAGTATATCATGCATGTAGTGAGTCCTTGAAATATAACATTTGAACTAGTGTTGAAGACCAAAAAATTTTCTGTTATGTAAATCTGTTTTTTTTTTGTTTAAAATTATTATACTCACGTTTTGTTCCAGGTGCCTAATATTCGGAACAGACGGTCTATGGAACATGATATCACCGGAGGGTGCTGTGAGCCTAGTGCAGGCGACGGAGAGACACAACGAGGCAGCACTTGTTGGTGGCTCTGCTAACCAGCCGAGAGACTGGCTGAACCCGTCCAAGAGCTTAGTTGACCATGCTCTTGAGAGGTAAATTTTACATTTACAACAATTATTCTATTGTTATTTCTATTAGTGATAAGTAAAGAAAATTGCTGGTAAGATAATATCAACAAAACATCCGGCATAGAAATACAAAGTACAGATGTATTGCATAATTGAGTCGCTTAAATTCAAACTCGGGTAAATCCATCTGTCAGATTATGCGATTTTGGTATTAAGAAAAGGTAATAGGGTAGAGATTTGCTGAGAGGGTCGAATGGATTTACCCGAGTTTGAAGTTAAGCGACACAATTGTTTTCCTACGTATTATCACGGAAACGTACGAACGTGTCTTGCTATTTCAGTCAGTCTCGGTACAAAAGGTACTGAGGTGACTTGACTGAAGTAGCATGACAAATACGAACGTTTCCGAGAAAATACGATGGATTACAATTATGCACTACATCTGTACAAGATATTGTATAGGTTTATCATTATTCGTTCCTTCTGTACCAAATGGGATGAAAGGAATGGATGCTTCACTAATCTATTATAAAGTGCTTGTAGTCTTTGAGTTGTCGCCTTTAGGAATTAGGCATTGATTCATGGAAAAAGGCTTTTCAACACACCACACAAAACGACTGTATGTATTGAAACTGTCAATGGCATTTTTCATTCGTGTTTCGTGGCCAATATGGCAAAAATTGAGCCCTTGTAGTTTCTACAAACATCAACAGACACATCAAGACTTACTTTCTTAATAAAAGTAACTTGTTTCCGTCTCCAGATGGTCGAATACGCGTATGCGCGCCGACAACACGTCCGTGGTGACGCTCATGCTGGACCCGCCCGGGCCGCCGCGCGCCACCGTGCTGCGCGCGCGCAGCAAGCCCGCGGCGGCGCCCGCGCCGGCGCCGCCGCCGGAGGAACCCGACACGAGGGCGGTGCCGCAGAACGGGCTCACCATCATGACGAGATACTCGGATGTCGACAGCAATAAGCCTGCAATGCCGGAGACCACAGAGAGGTTAGTATTTCACAACTCGGCCATGCTGACACGTTTCACCACCTCGGTGCCTGAGCCGCCGGTCTCATCGGATGAACCCGTAAGAAAGCTATGCCGCAGAACGGGATCACCATCATCCATCATGACTAGATACTCCAATGTAATAAGCCGGCTACCCCTGAGACCTAATCGATTTTTTTAAATTTTCGGCTTTTATAGAGACATTTTTTCATTTTCTTTTTTTTTAATAATATTAATTAAAGTAAAGTAATAATGTCAAAAGTATATTTGTTTCGATTTGACTACAAGCACAAGAAGACTATTTCTTACACTCGGCCATTCTGACCACAGAGAGGTCAGTATTTCACAACCCGGCCATCCTGACACGCAACACGTCCTTACGTTGTAGCAGTTTTTGTAACAAGTGTCGCGAGTGCTTCCATAGAAAGGCTAATTATTGAAAAGTCTACCACGCTTACATTTTATTAAGTTTCTTGTCGTTTGTCGGTTACTGTGTTTTGCTTTATATTACTGACACACTCTGCCATCCTGACATACAACGCGTCTTTGCATTTGTTTGTGCATAGCAGCATTTGTGCGACAGTTGAAAGTGTAATGTTATGCTAATCAAAATCATTGTTTTAGTAGCAGAACACCGTTACCTCCGTGTGCAACCCTCGACGGGCGCTTCTCAACCGGTAGCGACGAACGCGGCGAGAAGCGCGAGCAAGACAGTGACGCGATCGCCAACTACGGGAACCCCGCCGAGTCCTACTTCATGGCCCGCCTTCTCCAGCGGTCCAGGTTAGTTAACACCTTGTCCTCGGTCACGAAGGAGTTGGCCGGCGAGAGGAGGGAGGAACCCGAACCGGAGCCGGCCACGGTGCTTCCGGAGCCCGAGGCGGAGAAGACGCTGCCGCCCGACGTGCCCGTCGACCCGCCGTCGCCCGCGGCCGAGGAGCCGAAGACCGACGGCGACGACGTCAGTATACAGATCAACGAGGTGTCCTCCAGCTCGCCGACGGAGGGCCCGCCGCGGCCGCGCGGCCGGCGACCGAAGGCGGAGGCGAGGCGCGACGCGGCGCCGCCGTCGACCAACGACCGCGTGCTGCGCTCGCACGACGCCGAGGCCGCGCCGCGCCCGCAGACCCGGCAGGCGGGCGTCCGGGCCCGGCCCGCCGCCGCCGCCGCGCCGCCCGCCGACCGCGTCGTCATCCTCACCCGCCGCGCCCCGCCCGCGCCCGCCGCGCCGCCCGACCGCGCGCCGCCGCGCAAGCCGCCCGCCGAGCCCGAGCCGCGCGCCACGCGCTCCGCCGCGCCCCACGAGCCCCGCGCGCCCGCGGCGGGAAACTCGGCGCGCGCCCCGGGCCCGGCGCGGCGGGCCCCGGCGGCGCGGCGCCCCGCCCCCGCCCCGGCGCGCCCCCGCCCCCGCCCGCGCGGCTGCTGCAAGGAGAACCGCGCCCGCCCCCCGCCCGCGCCCGGCGCCGCGCCCGCCTCGCGCCGCTCCCCGCGCACCGCGGATAGCGCGCCCGACGCCGAGGTGCACTCCACCACGCCGTCCGGCGCCGACGACTGCCTGCGCGCGCGCGCGCTGCGCTCGCGCAACGACGCGGCGGAGCCGGCGCCGCCGGGCAAGGCGGGCAAGCGGCGCGCGGCGGCGGAGGACGGCGTGGCGCACAAGGCGCCGCGGCTGGACGCGAGCAAGGCGCGGCTCTCCGCGGGGGAGCGCGTGGCGCGCGCGCTCAACAAGCGCGCGTCGGGCCCGTGGGCGCCGGCGCTGGCGCTGCGCAACCGCCTGCGCCGGCGGCTCGCCAAGTGACTAGTGTAGTGTGTCGCGGTCACCTGCGAGTGCGGGGATAACGGTGCCTTCTAGTACTGCCAAAGTACTCTTTGACTTTTCATATTTTATCGCCCCGGCCGGGCGGGATCCAAAGACGACCGCGTCGTTTCCGGTCAAACTTCTGTTGTTGATTTTTATTTTTAGCGATCCGCTCTCGGGGCCGCGGTCGACGCCGCGCGGCGAACGATAGTACAAAGAGTATATTGAATATAAACGTAAGTTTAACTCGTGGACCAGGCGGAATGAATTAGCCCCGATAGATATTTATTTTATGCGTATTTACGGCCGATATCGTCCTGCATTTATCTTTAAGCGTGTGAAAATTAAATTTTCATCACCGAGGCTACATGTAACTTCACCGAACCTTATGATGCGCGAGTCAGATATATAGTTACACCATTATTTTCGAGATGTCGCGACGGGGGAACCTTTCGCAATGATATAATTATATTTACCCTTAATTATAATAGTTAAATTATGCATACTATACCAAGAGTGCTTTTCTCAAATAATGTAGTAAATTTAATAAGAGTGCTATATATAATATTTATATATTTGAAGTGTACCGAAAAATGTACAGTTTGAAACTAAATTTTCGTATTGACATATAAAAGGCAATTTTTAGTTTTGAAGAAACTTAGTTATTGGAGTTATTCTTTTAGGAAAAGAATTCTTTTATGTACTTCCTTACTAGCTTTATCCTTTAGTGATGAGAGTAGCTAGTTTAACTTAAAATGGCATCTTATTTTGTTACGGAATTCTTATTAAGATAGACATGTTAGACATATCCATGTAACTTGTATTTGTCTTAATGCGCCTTCCATATTGTTACATAGAATTGTGTTTTCAGTTAGGACCTAGACCAATAGAGAAAAATAAGAGGAATTATTGGTTTAAGTTAAATAAAGAGAAAAAAGTAGAAACATTTAATTTAACCAGCTTTAACAACATTGGTTAATATTTTAGGAGTACCTATAAATTTTTAATTTAAAACTTAATGTATATTAATGAATTTGAGTGTAAAACTTATGTGTTGTTACATTACAAAACCAATCTACTTTTTTCTCTTAACTTTATCCAGTATATTAGCTTACTCATACGGTTAACAGTATATATATTTCCATAAATAATAAAATAACTCATGATTCTTATGAAAAACTATAAAGGTGCACCACAGTTAACTTTTGTGGAGCAACACTGCAATAAATGGTGATGGCGTCTCGTGAATATATATTTTTTTGCTCATTAATGTTTTAAATGTAACATCTTTTATTTAACCATTGTTAAGTCAACACTCGGCAGTCCACGAGATTGATTGTAAACTTCTATCGCTTTACTATCACTTATTTCGCTTCTAAAGACGTTTTGAAACAAGCACAAGAAGACTATTTCTCACACTCGGCCATCCTGACCACAGAAAGGTCAGTATTTCACAGCCCGGCCGTTCTGACACGCAACACGTCCTTACGTTGTAGAAGTTTTTGTAACGGGTTCTCGCGAGTGCCATAGAAAGGCTAATTACTGAATAACGCCTACGCCACATTCTATTACTCTATTACTATCATTATCACCGTACGTCTAGCTCTACGAGCACACTTGATATTGACGAATAATATAATTTTACTTTCCCTACCTTAATACTGGCTGAATTGTCCCATTGGATCTGTCCAATGGGAGATGCCATTGTTTTAAGCGAAGCGTGCAAGATGGTAACATTATATAATTTACCTAGTTGCCGCAGCACAGTGTTGCTCCAGAAAAAATAACTTCAGTGTGGATGCACCTATGAGCAGCTTATTGCAGATTTTTAAAAACATTTGTTTATGTAAATATATTCACTGTCAACCCACTCATCTGATTTATGTTATAATAAGTATCGATAATTATGTGATGATAAACCATTGATGTTTTCCAAAACCAAAACAGTTACGTTACGTTTGCGTACCGCAATTTTGTTGACTATACGTTTATGAATATTTGTAACATTTGACTAACCAACATGTTAATGGACTGAGCGTTCTGTATTTTTTAATGATGAATTTTATTGTGTAACAGGGTTGCAGTGACGCACCGATTTCAAATCGTATACTAAATTTTTGCAAAATTTTAACTTTATCAAGTGAATATTGAATGCACGTACACGTTTAAGCAGTTACAAAAACGCGTTATGTTTAGTTTTTTTTTTACCCGGCCAAGCTTTTTGTACTATCATGGTCTAAGATAACAGATAGCTGCTATACAGGGTGGCTAACATAAATAACTGAATTCCCGTTGCCAGGGAGGTTTTGAGATTATACTGAGCAACTTTTACTATTGGCACAAACTTTTGGCCGGTCCATTTTCTGTGGGAGGGTATTTTTTTTTGTTCGCGATTTCGGGGTTGGGTTGGTCCTATAGTAAAAGTTGCTTAGTATAATCCCAAAACCTCCCTCTCAACGGGAATGCAGTTATTTTTTACCCACCGTGTATGTAGTCTGAAAGACTAATTTGTCCGTAGAAAAAGGTACAATATTAAAAATTTGTATGGAAGAACTACTTCATGCGCCTAATTTTTTTTTAAATTGTAGCCTTTTTCTACTGACAAAATTGATTTGCCAGCTTTTAAAAGCAGCATCCCACAGTGTGGACGCATTAAAATCCGATTTTGAGCGTTTTGCGACTGCTTAGTACTGTGAGAAGTTTCACAAGCAACGTATGTTTTTTCCAAGAGATAGAAAGATTTGTTTTGCCAAAAGCAATATCATATGTGGACCAACTACATCTACAACTTATACGCCAATTAATAAATGTTCAAATAAAACTCAACTTTATAAAAGTAATAATGTGTGTGAAACGTAAATAGGGATGTGTCGATCTTTTATTAATCGATTACCACGAATTGTCGATTAGTATTTTCGTTGTGTGAATATAATCGATCAATCGAACCAACATCGAGCGTCCCTAGTAAATCTGTCGTCCTGGCAACCCAAAACAGCTGTGCGTAGGAGTACCTCAAAGGAAGTAAAATGTAATAAGAAAATGTGCCTCAATCGTTACCGACTTCACAAAAAAACATAGGTAAATAAAACTAGTGTTCTTTGATAAATCAGATATGTATTTTTATTAAAAGAAGTAAAGATTATGCATTGTAAATTAGCTGTAAAAGAAGATTTAATATAATTTGTTAAGCTTATTGTCGAAGATGTTTTAGAAAAGTTGAAGTTCGTCACTTGACCGTTAGCTTACGTTTTTTGTTAATTACATTTGTGCTTAATTTGATTGTGTTTGGTTAGGTCTGTGACGGAGTGTTAAGTTTACAAAATATAAATATCAATTTTGTAAAACATGGAGGGTAATGATGCCTTGGAGCCGTAAGGATTGGCAATGCTAATATTGAGAAGAAGCTAAAACAAATTTTATAACTATACATATTAGTTAAAGGTAAAGGATTATTGTAGATTTTATTTTTTGATTTGAATAAAGTTTGTACGAAATAGAATGTGAAGTTTTTACTTGATTTTACACCCGTCTTACCTTTTCATACAATCTGAGCCTTTTTCTACTGAAAATTTGTCCCTCGTGCCTTGAAACCCTCGCAACGCTCAAGATTCTACTTTTTGTGAATGAATGAAGAGTTGAAGAATAATTTCTACACCGTTACTTAGGTATAGAGATGAAAATGGCGAAAGATTCATGTTGTTTCTTTCGAAACTTTGTATCTTTCCTATAAAATACATGTAACTTTCGAAAAAAACAAAACTGACGTTTGTCTGACAAATACAATCATACACGTATAATACCTGTTTTATACTGTGTATTTTACATGTTTATTTAATAATGACTTGTCTTGTCAATCTGTCATGCCTTTGACGCAAAATTGACTTCACGTTCATGTCACATAGAGCATAGATTAACGATTCCAATTTATAAGTATTTCGTCATAATTGATAATTTCAACCTCTTTAGTTAACTGATATCGAAATATAGTCTGAGCGGAATGAAAAGTCACCTGTTTGTATGAGAGCCAATACGTTCCGAGTCACTATTCATAATATAATATAATAATGCGAAAAATACAATGTATTTTACACGTAAAAAACTTAAACTTGCGAAAAATTCAATCGAAGATCCGCAAGGAAAGATACTGTATTTTATTGAAAAATACAGGGGCCTAAGGCCCCGGGCCTTTGAAAGATACATGTATCTTTCATGTAATTTTCATCGCTACTTAGGTATAAGTGTGTTAATGCCATGTCTGAGGCTTTGCTACGTGATTGTTAGTGATAGAAAGCTGCAATTTGACGCTACGATGGAATCAACGGCATAAATTGACGTCAAAGATATGTAAAATTTTCGCTTTATTGCAAAAGGGGTCCTTAACCCCTATAAAAATCTAAACATATTTGACCTCGACTATACATAAAGCAATTATGATAGCACACGTAGTGCATGTGTTATTTTAAACGTCAAACTTCTATGAAATTATGACGTATAAATAACACTTGCACTGCGTGGGCTATCAAAATTGCTGCAAACTTTTCTTGGTCTAACTTCTAAACTTCTAAAGTCATGAGTAGTCATAACCCATGCTTTACTGACTGTCGTAGATGAGTAATAGACATCGTAAATTTTATAGCATTTTCGGTGCAGCGGAGTGGTGTTAACGGAATTAGTATAAACAATTCTAACCCTAATGATTATATAATTAGCATTAATTACGTTATATTTACCATTTCAGTTGGAATTATCTATACCAATTCCGTTAACACCACTCCGCTGGATCAAAAATGCTATAAAATTTACGATGTCCGGTAATAGCAAGTAATAGTTATGTAGCGTACTTTACGTTTTGCTTAACATCGCACCCCAATGAATAGGTAGGTACCTAAATAGGCGTAAATAAATGCAACTTTAAAAAAAGGATCCTATTTATAGTCAAGTTGTATTTACGTTCATTAAATATACACTAATTACGCTCGATTTGCGTCGTAAAGGCGCCAAAGGGAACATTTATTTAGTTACGCAGGTAGGGCAATGAATCCGGAAGCATCAGCCTCCCCTATCATGAATGGCACTGGAATGGAACCCTCCCCACGCCGCGGCGCCACCCCGGCCGGCTAGGTTATAGTTAACAGCGCCCGACAACAGACGTGTGCGCGATTACGCGACTTTATAACGCCATTTGTTTATTTTTATTTAAAAAAAGGTACAGTGACGTATTTCAGCGGTAAATATAGTGTTGTGCTCTTTGTGCTTAAAATATTGTGCGTAAAAACGGTTAAAAAACGCATTTTACGCGCGAAACGCCGCGTTATCGATCGCTCTGCACGAGATAATGCGTTTTGCTGTTGTTTACTTCGATGCTGCACTTTCTAGGCCCGTTTTGCCTGCTATTTGCGTCTGTTATAAGTAATTGGCTAATCGGTATTGATTGTGAGAGTTTACGTTTTGAAGAGAGTGATAGGTTACAATGTTTTTAACAAACTGCGTCTTTTACATCTAAATAATGTTGTTGATAAAGGATATTGGCTACAACAGGATTACAGGATAAATACAAATTTTAATATTGTTTTGTTGAAGTTGTATCGCATTCCAGATTCAAAAAAGACTACCACTACCAGTTGTTATCAAGAGTAGGTATTATTATGGTATTGTACCGAAATTCGACAATTAAGTTTGGAAGGACCGTGTGGGGTCATTAAATATGTAAATTTTTGCCGGCGCGGCTTGTTTCGGGCGATAACTTACACTGGTCCATAAAAGCAGCTACTATTTGGCGCCAATGGTATTGATATTTAGGTTCGGTGACCGTTAAATTAGTGATAATCATGGTATTTGCAAACTAGCTCTTATTTCTATGTAAGTAAGGTGCTTTGTAGGATTGATGCTTAAGCAAAACTGATTTCTGCTACTTTTCCTCTATGTATATCGACTGCAGTATAATAATCATAAAATATGATTGATTAACCTTTGCATTCGCACCCTATCTAATAATTTAGTAAGTATATAGGTAGGAAGTTTAACCATCTAGTACTCACCTCGTTTATAAATGGGAATTTTTGTTTGGACTTAGGTTTTAGGTAACATTGTACCTACTTCATTAGAAGACATCTGTTTATTTTACCTGTTAATCAATTATAGTTTTTGTGAACTCGATTTATGAAAGATTAACCGTACCACTAGTGGTTAGATCTTATTTTAGAATATGTACTTCGCTAGCTCGGCTCACGACAACCTTTTCCATCGAACAAATTAATTTTGCTATTAATAAAATATTATAAGATTACACGTAGGTGCTTAATTAATCACAGCAACTTGCCTACCTTTATACAAGAGGGGGCCTATTTGACTGAAGGAAGAGAGAAGAAAAGTTCATTCAAATTTTTGTATCAATTCGACAGGTGACCTTCTAGTCTGTCGTCTTCTCCAATCAAATAGCCAAAAATATGTCTACAATCATAAGTCCTCCCTGTCCAGTGATATCGGCTGCCCTTTGGCAAGTCAGGTCACGGTCTAGATACCGTGACGCAAACCTTACACGGACTGATTAGTGCACACAAAGCGCACTCGTTCTCCATTTGTTTGTAGTTTAGTAACAAGTATATATATACTTAGCTGAATATTCGAGATTGTCTCATATAAGAACAATTGGAACGCCTTCGACAGGACGATTATTTCGTATTTTAATATACTTACATAACCCATTATAGCCTGAATTATTTTATGCCGCAGAATTGGAATATTTCCTAGTTGATCTTGAAGTCATTTCAGGTCATAAAGCATTTTATCATTCTTCCATACAAAATATTGGTACCATATAGCACCCCTAGTCTATAATGAGTATAATGGGTTATTACTATTAACTCTGTCATCGAGGGAATTACCGGTAAACTGGGGTTACTTTGCTTCGTAGGGTTACATTGATCACCGATTTTTAAAGATAATGAATTCGTCTCTGAACGTTTTCATCTCATATTTCTACTTAGGTTGCCAATCAGGCAATCACGTCATAAAATTTCTCACGTTCCCTATTCCTCAAAAATTGATGATCAATGTTACCCCGCGAATCAAAGTAAACCTAGTTTATAATACCTACCGCAAACATAATAAATCTAAATTGGTGTAGGTATATATTAGGTACTCGTAGGTATCAGATTTCACGAGTAGCAATTAACTGTAGCAAGTCCGATAGATATGGAAGTACCTATTTACTTAATTTTCGAATTTCTCTTGCTGCCAAGCATGGACCCTTATGAAGTTCCTGCTGAGGTTTATATGAGAGAATAAAATACCATAAATAGCAGTGTGCATACGTTATTGATTTGTTTGAGTTTTTTCTTCCATTGTTATAAATATATTTGCATAGAAATACGGCATTTGAATAATAGCATAATAGTTATAACGGAACGAAGATATTCGAATAACATTAGATCATAGTATGGAGTTCTAAGCGGTATCCAGACGGGACTGATCAAATCGATCGATTTGATCAGAAATGAAATTGGCGTCAATCTCCAATTTTAGATTTGTGGAGATATTAGAGCCCTCTAAAGTCTAAATTGAAAAAATGCCCCAGAATGAAAATACTGGCCTCACAAATTGGTACCTATTCTTGCGTCCGCACCTCATATTATCGGTAATATCGGTCATTATCGGCGGTTGAATTCGGCGAGCCAAATTGGAGTTGGCGTCCGCACCTCCTGATTCGATCGGACAATTTAATCAGATTGGCGAAAATTTACTAATTTGGATACGCCTTTAAACTATAGTTGGGACTTGGGTGGATTTACGGTACTCTATCAAGAACACCTTCATTTTTGGGGGCCATGAGTTGCTTACCATTTTTCTGGCCAACCAAATTACACATTACACTCAATTTTAAATTACTGTCTCAGATTTACTTAAAGCCATCATAATATCTCTGTAATTTTAGTCCCAGTGAAAGGCTTATTCATATGCGTGAAGCATTAAAAAGTCGTAATAAAATCATGGACTACTTGCCAAATGTCTTAGAAAAGAAATGTTAGAAAGTGCGTTAATTTGATTTCTGTGCATTATTTTAGTGGTAGTGTAGTTACATAGTGCGTTTGGTATGAAATAGGCGCCGCTCGATTGTTGTTAATTTTTATAATTTTCTTTGTTTGTGATTTTATAGACCGTGCTATCCCACTGTTGGCAAAAGGCTTCCTTGATACAAGTGTCCATTACTCGTTATTCAGTTTTGCCAATTGTGTTATCTCTGAAAAAGAAATTGTGTTGGTGAGGTTAACGTTCTTTAAATAACGAAACGTTATTCAAAAGTATTTAATATTTTTTTAAAGTGTAGTTTTTTTATGTGCTTCAAAGATAAACAGTCGTAAATTAAAGTCTTTGACAATGCGACATACAGATGATTTTTAATTTCTAAATATAAACTTCCTAAGTAAGAAAGTAGGCCTATTCGCAGTGTGCGTAGCCATTTGTAACAGATTGCATCATGGGATGTGTCGTCGGCGTGGCGTCCAAATCGGTAATATCCTAGTCATTTATCACACTACATATAATAGTCCCGGCGTTATTACTTTGTTTTGTAGCGACGAGGGTGTGAAAGATAATGCATTTACTGCTTTCTTCCAAAGCTTATCAGAAAGTGACGAAACTATCCTGACTTATAAAAACTCTAAGTACTTCCTGAAACCTCTGGAGATCTACGGATCACCGGTTCTTTAAGAGCCTAGCCAAGATGCCGATCGTACATCGCCAAGAAGAAATGTATTGGGATATTCGATCAGGATGACAGACTATGAAAAGCTCGTGACCATTCCATTTAAGTTTCGATTGGCGCTTTCTTCGAGCAACACCGGCTTCCGACACATCGGAAGGGAGGGGCCCAAGCGATATCTCACCGTACATGGTATAATAATATACTCCGCCTGGTACTCCATACCGAGATTCGCGTATGACCTAACTGACACGCGCCTACGTCATCATGCTGTTTACACTATTGTATTCTGAGAGATGAGAAGTCGGATTTGTCGCTCGACCGATCCGCAATTTGTACTGAGCGAGCAAAATCGATAAATCCAACAATTACATGAGACTAAAATATAATAATTGTGTTTGAATGTAATTAAACGTATGATATGTAAAAAAACAAAATTACATGTGAAATGTAACACTTTCTTTTTGTAAATTTGACGTCCCCGACCTCTTTTTATAACAAAAAACCGAGAAAACAGGCATTTTTGTGCAGTAGTGTTCACGCGCGCGTCTGGACTCGGTCTAGTGAAAAATCCAAGTGCAACTAGTTTTATTACCCGCGCTAGATTAGATTGACGCGCTAATCTTGTACCTCGGCAGAGGGGAAATAGTGCGAATGCCGCCTCCCTTCTTTTTATCAATGACTAGCGACCCACCCCGGCTTTACACGGGTTAATAAATTATACACTTAAGCCTTCCTCAAGAATCACTCTATCAATAGGTGAAAACCGCATGAAAATCCGTTCAGTAGTTTTTGAGTTTATCGCGACCATACATACCTACACACAAACAGACAGACGCGGCGGGGGACTTTATTTTATAAGGTTTAGTGATTGTCATCTTGGATCTTGGCTAGGCCCCCAGGAGGATAGGCAACGCAAACAGCAGCCGACTGTACTTGTGTAACAGCAGGATTGAGAAAGTCGCAATCATTTATTTGTGCGTCATTACGTTGAGCTTGAGTCTTAATATCTTTCATATGTGCAATGTGTGTGTGTGTGTGTTTATGTTTTTATTACATATCTATTTGTGAGTTCCTGTAATTGGCTCTATATTTCTATTTAAGATTCCATTGTCATTTAGTTAGCTGTTGGATCTCCTTATGTAAATAAATAAATAAATTACCTCAGCCGCTCGATTTCTATTGTTGACGCTCATTATACGTACGGTGACCACAAAAATAACAGTTTTCAGGATAGGTCTCGTATCCAATAGTTGAATAGTAAATGAAGGTTTCTGACTTTGAACAAGTGCCGTTGTTCCATATTATATTCTACATATATGTATTCAAATGAGGTATATTTGAGTAAAATTACGTATAAGCAGTAAAATCTATTTAAGGGAGCTATTAAGGAATTACCGCCTTAACACGTATTTATTCTTAATCTCAATAGGGAATATTACGCAAAACTCTGCGTAGAGGGCGTCACTCGCATACTCACAGCTAAAACTCGAAAATCGATAATTCGGTTTCTGGCTCTCTATCACTCTTGCTTATTCGATTGATAGAGAGGCAGAAAACGAAATTTCGATTTTTGCGTTTCGCGGTAGGCCACCTGTAAACAAACCGCCTTGATGCATCAATGTCATAGTGAAAACCTGTCAAAAAACTGTTTAAGGCCTAGTATGTATAAGTTACTCTATGCTTTTACTCTATGTTTAGTGCTGCACTCTGGCGGCAGAACATTGCAGTAATACTCCCTATTGGTTGAGGTGTCCGCCTCTAATAACCGGCCAAGTTCGAGTCGTAATCGCTCAACAAGGTTTCATGAAACTAGGAAGGAACTCAAGTACGGTGGTGGACTGGTGGTACTAGGGCTTGACATGCTAATGCCCAATAGATAACACCCTGTTGTCACCTCTATTGACAATGACTTAAGTTTCAAGATGAGTACTGGGACCGCGTTGAGCAGTACCACAATATCTGCATATTTTTTGTGGAATTCCATTCCATATCGTTCTCGGGTGTCATAGGTCTTAAATTGCGAGTCCAAACCAGATCTCTAATTTAATATTCAAGATATTTTTATTAGTGTAAGTGATAGAGGAACATGAATATTTATCACAGTCGCGTGGTCACCCCCTGATTAGAAACCATTCGTAGTTCAGTTGTTTTTGCACAGACCGACTGGCTGTTTGACAATCCTCCTTGGGTTAAGAAAAACTTCATAGCTTTTTAATTGTCTTTTATTTAATATAAATTTAAAGTTTAAGTACGTGTAAATTTAGCCCAAAATTGTAACCTACGATCTCTTCAAAACGTTGTGGTTTAAAGGGAATAATAATAGTAGGTATTTTAAGACTGATTAAAACAGCATTTAACTAAAAACTCCAAAGAATGATTGTGATAAACCAGTGATATACCTAATAGTGATAAATACATAGTGCAAAGTTACGTCGTAAGTCGTAATTAATATGTGAGTTGAAGTGAGTTAGTGGATAAAACCAGCCCAAAATTCATAATCATGGGTAAGTAAACATATTTTTTATATGTAAGTATGTATATTTATAAAAAAAACTTTTTTTAAACCAGGATAACTGCCGTCCTGAACGAAACAAGATCAATACTTTATTCTCGAGATTAAGTTAGATGGGTACTTATTTACTGTGTGTGTTCTAGAACACCTTCCACCTTCGTGTGTATGTGGGTGTGTTTACATTTTAACCCTTTTTGTTGATCTATTGAGTTGAGTCAATTGAAAATGACATCCCAGCACCAGCACAGATTCGACAAGGACGGCTGACTCATGCAGATAGATGTCAACAAACTGCGGCCCTATTCTGATTACAATCTGTGATTTCAAATTTTAATTATCTTTTTGAGATCACGTCTGTCATTAATATTAAGTAGGTATGTAGGTAAGCTAGTGTTTTAATAGAAAGAACACTATTAGTCGTAAATCCGTTAGACTCCAATCACACTAAATTTGCATCCTGAATACCTACTTATCGCAGATAATACGCCGTTGATCCAACAAAATGGATTGAGATTTTCAGGCAACTGTGGGGCCTGTATCTATATACCTTAAAACTAGCTTACATATTATACAATAGGCATATCTTAAAAACTAAAATTAAACACACACTAAGTAAGGCCACAGAATAAATAATAGTACTAGGTACAGAAGGCTCACTGTCTAACAAAACGCGTCTGTTACGATCAGGACAGATATGGCCGCTAGGTGGCGACAGCGCCACGCGCGGCTTATGGCTAGCCACCAAAATTGGGGTGGAACGGATGTACTTTTAGCTACCTGTAGCAAAGCGACGAAATTGCGGAGTGAGCCACGCCTGCTAAGGCTGATGCGATTCAATAAACGTTCTGCAAACACAGTGAAAACGTCGGCGTGTCTTGAATCCCGCCGACCGGAAAGCCCACGTGCTGACCCGGATCGCCCGCGCACCTTTCGCGCCAATGCCGATTGTTACAATTGTGCACTCAACTTTATAATGACGCAAGTACGCAAAGCAAGTGACAGCAAAGCATTTGGTATTTCAAATAGATTTGCTCTATACCTTTTTTAAGAAAAATACAAATTTTGATATAAGTGTGTATAAAAGAACCACTCTAGAAAACCTGATTTAAAAAAAGGCCGCATCCAAATCATGATGCCACAGACACACAAACATAAGTAGCGGTCACACAATCCTCTTTTTGCGTCGGGGGTTGAATAGATTTTTGTCAGAAGAATATTGACAAAGATAAGGGCTCGATAAGACAGTGTTTTGAGCTCAGGATTTCGGTCCATTTATAGAAAAAAGTCCTCAGGAGTTCGACCTTTTAAAGAAAAAACTCCTAACTTTCTCTGTATGAAATACTTTATGGAAAAACTTTTAGCAACGAAAACTAGTACCAATGTCAAGTTTAATGTAATTTAAACATGTCGTTTTAAAATGAGAGCATTAAATTTGGATTATACGAGGTTTATGCCATTATTGTTTCTTCCTATTCGCGATTCTGCACAACATAAATTCCACACAGCTGAGTTTGATCACATGCGTAATGCTTCACAGTCATTATTTCTACGCAATCTTGTTTTTGCCTTTTCGTGATTCTGCTCAATATGAATTCCACACAACTTAGGGGTTATAGGGGTAATTAATAAAAACCCGAAAAAAAAGGCATATATTTCTATGATACTTATTTTAATGTAATAAGTGTGCCGTACGCTATGTAGGTCATTATATAATAATTATGAATGTACCCTCTAGAAGCGGAGAATTAAAAAATATGTGTGAAGTATAACGCGTGCGATTAAATTCAGTTGTGTGGAATTCATATTGAGCAGAATCACGAAAAGGCAAAAACAAGATTGCGTAGAATTAATGACTGTGAAGTATAACGCATGTGATCAAACTCAGCTGTGTGGAATTTATTTTGTGCAGAATCGCGAATAGGAAGAAACAATAATGGCATAAACCTCGTATAATCCTTTTGATTGTATGGGAACGGCTTTTTGGCGGTGCGATGGGTTTCTGTGATCGAGAAAAGGCCGCGGCCTTACTATAAAGCCATTTATCACTTACGACGTTGTGTCTTTCAGAGTGACTTAGCCTTCTGTGGCACGCTATATATTATATTGCTATCTAATCCGAAGTAATTTGTAAATATGAAAGTGTTGTTTTGCCTTTATTTATTGAGCCTAAGTGTAAACAGTTTATGGTGTTGGTGGATTGAAGTATTGATGAAACAAATGTTATACAAAGTAGTAGCTAGTTTGTTAGTGCACAACACCTTGCACTTTGTGACTATGCGCTGAAACTTGGCACAGTTGATTCTAAGCTGGTCATGAGCAGATACAGACCGGGAGACCTCGAGATCCACGTCTCATTTAGTGGGGGGGAGGGGGGAAGTTGGACGCCGCCGCGCTTCACTTGGAGCAACATTTCTCTAAAACTGTACCTATTAGGGCATGTGATATATCATTTTCGGATAAATTAAGGATGAGGAATTTATTTTTGGAACCAAAACAATGCACTTTCTAACAAAAAAAAACATAAAGTAGAAAAGACAAAAAAACGTATCTTGGATTTTTTCATAATTACCAATTTTTTTTAAAGTGTAGTAGGAATCTGAAAACAAAAAATATAGTTGTAAAGCTACTCTTATTATGTTTAAGAAAATATATAGTTTATTATACAAAACTGTTGTTACATGGGAGATAAAAAATAATATTAAGCGTGGGTCAGAGTGATCTCAATACAAAATATTATTAATGTGGGAAAGTTACTTATAATTTGTTCTACAATCGTTTATTTTTTTAGTTTTTCGTAAATAACTCGTAAACGGTAGCCCACAGCAAAAAAAAATCTTTTACGTAAATAATCTGTTTCAGATTTCTTATAAAATAAGTGCTAATTTTTTTTGCTAAGATCAATATTTAAAAAAAATATTGAAGGGAGAAAATAAATACTAAGGTCCCCTTTTTTAGTCATTCCTAAATAACTCGTAAAGGATGGCCATTAGCAAAAAATATTTTAATAGTTACATGAATAATTAGCATAAAATTTCCTACAAAAAAGGTTATTCAAACTTTTTCGCTAGGATCAATATTTAAAAAGGGGACCTTAGAATTTATTTTCTCTCTTTAATATCGTTTTTAATATTGATCCTAGCGAAAAAGTTAGATGACCTTATTTGTAGGAAATTTTATGTACCTAAATTATTCATGTACTAAAAAATTTTTTGCTATTGGCCATCGTTTACGAATTATTTACGAATGACTAAAAAAGGGGACCTAAGTATTTATTTTCTTCCTTCAATATTTTTTTTAATATTGATGGTAGCGAAAAAAAGTAGCACTTATTTTATAAGAAATCTGAAACAGATTATTTACGTAAAAGATATTTTTTTGCTGTGGGCTACCGTTTACGAGTTATTTACGAAAAACAAGAAAAATAAACGATTGTAGAACAAATTATAAGTAACTTTCCCACATTCATAATATTTTGTATTGAGATCACTCTGACCCACGCTTAATATTATTTTTTATCTCCCATTTATCAACAGTTTTGTATAATAAACTATATATTTTCTTAAACGTAACAAGTGTAGCTTTACGACTGTATTTTTTGTTTTCAGATTCCTGCTACACTTTAAAAAAAATTGGTAATTATGAAAAAATCAAAAATACGTTTTTTAGTCTTTTCTACTTTATGCTTTTTTTTTGTTAGAAAGTGCATTGTTTTTGTTCCAAAACTAGATTCCTCATCCTTAATTTATCCGAAAATGATATATTACATGCCCTAATAGGTATAGTTTTAGAGAAATGTTGCTCCAAGTGAAGCGCGGCAGCGTCGAACTTCCCCCCCCCCACTAAATGAGAGGTGGCTCTCGACGTGTACCGGTCTGATTCTGCTCAAGACCAGCTAACATTCAACTGTGCCAAGTTTCAGCGCATAGTCTCAAAGTGCAAGGTCCCCATACCAACGGTGTGCAGTAACAAAGTTTGCAACAATTTTGATAGCACACGCACGTTTGTCGTTTAAAATCTATCAAAATCGTTGCAGATTTCTCTTGGTTCAACTCTAGGTAGGTACAGTCAACTGTAAAAATATGGGTGTACAAATCATCTCAAAAATATGTCCCATAATTCTTTATATCAGTGAATTAAGGACTACTTATGGGACATATTTTTGAGTAAGTTGTCTACACCCATATTTTTACAGTTGACTGTACGTATTTCCATCATTATATTTCAATCGTTGTCCCAGCTTTTTACCACGGCTTGGGCTGCCTTTCCACTGAGGCAGAAATGAGTGGAGATGAGGAGACGTGGGGAAATCAACCAATAGCATGTAATCCACAGCTCTTGTCCGCTCCGATTTTCGTTATTTTCGAATTAATAGGTAGGTACATAAGTTCCGAAAACTCATTCATAGTGTACGAGACGGAGGTTCGACCCCGCGAGCTCTTGATTGACTGTAGACAACCTAACCCCATTCCACGTATTAAATAATACCGGATTTAACTCATTTGATCTGGTTTACTCAGATTACTTACCTAAATAACTTGAGTTTAGCATTTTTTGTCGCAATAACTAGTGTTTAATTACTGTTATTAGCAGCTATTTACACCTAATTGAGGAAGCATAAACATATCAATCAATTTAGTATCACTCAGACTTGATTGACAAATCCAAATGCGATTACGAAACTTAATCGCGGCAAAAAATGGCTTAACAACGCTCAGTTTGCACGTAAGTAGTTTGATGATTGATGAAGTATCAGCATCATTGTTACATTTGGGTCAAGATTTATTTAGCATCTTTTTGACCGAAGCGTTAGCGAAGATTGAAGAGCGCGAAATGTAAACCTAACCTTTGAATTAATTACCTACTAAAATAATTTTGGAGTTTAAAAATTAAGATCACTAAGATCAGTAGACGCCAATTCCTGGGAATAGTTGCCAAGTGGACCCCGGCTCTCATGAGCCGTGGCAAAATGCCGGGACAACGCGAGAAAGATGAGATGATGCTGAAGAACATTGCAGATGTCAACTTTAGTGTTCTTTAACCTTTAGTAACCGTTTATAACGGAAACACGGCTTAGTACTTTTAGTAGCTGAGCTGGTAGCATCAAGATAATAGAGGAAAACCGATTACGATATAAGCTGCCAGAAGCAGCTTATTTTCCGTTAGTTGCTGCCACGTCCAATTCCTAGTCTGGCTAGCAGCCAAGCTATTATCGAGGCTGTCTGTGAACTTTGCGGTAAAAAATGTTATCGATCGGACTTTCTTGTCTCCACTTGTTCTTTTTTCGGGACATTGTGACAATTAGATTTGTATCAAAGAATATAATACATTTGGATCGTATATCGTCAGTCAACTCGCGAGATTTTTTTTTTGCGATTTGAGATTTTAGTGAAAGCTTTATTGATTGACCTCACATCACTGAATACAAGGATTGAAAAAGAGATTTTTTTTTTAATGTCCCTGTAACATGACCGTTACCAGCTGTATATATGAGAATTAACAAAGTATCGGAAAGTTTCTTAACCTTAACATTTGCGCAAATCTCTAATATAACCACATATATGATTGCGTCGCACCCACACGCCGTCCAAAAGCAGTGTTGCCAGATGAAATCTGAAATATTCAGTAGAAAAAAAATCGGTTTAGCAGTAGATAGGAGAAAAAAGCAGTAGATTTAAAAAGTGATGTCTGAAATAGGTAAAATTGAACAAAAAAAAATTATGCTCTGACCTCACCAACCTCCCATAGAAAATTTGTTTTATTTTTTCCTTTTTAGACCCCATTCGCACGGGAGCTTTTTCACCGCGCGTTAAAAAAGCGTTTGAGTGACACAAATGGATAATCATGTGTAACTGGTCAAGCAAATCTTGTCAGTAAAAAAAAGGCGCGAAATTCTAATTTTCTATGGGAAGATATCTCTTCGCGCCTACATTTTTCAAATTTGCCGCCTTTTTCTACTGACAATATCTGCTTGACCAAGTATATGTATTCACACGAAGGCGGTTTTTAAGCGCGGCGCTTTTTTATCGAGCACTCTGTTCACTAGACGACACGATACGACGGTATAAAGTAACTAGATGATCCGGTCACGACGAATAATCATTCGTTTTTGAAAAATCAGTAGCTCAGCAGCAAAAAGCAGTAGATCAGTACATATTTTTAAAATCAGATAGATCTACTGCTTAATCAGTAGATCTGGCAACACTGTCCAAAAGATAGTACGATGATGGATCGCCCGTGGGCAGTCATAACATAACGAATCGGAGCGCATTGTCCCGACGCCTTTTGTTCTATGTTGGCATGACGAATGTTGTGAATGAAATGGATCGATGGTCTAATTCTTTATGGTGTCTGAAAAATTTGGGATTTTGGTAGGTTCTTTGATAATTAATAAAAGTCAAATAATGCTACGCCGGCTCTAACCCTAATACACTACACCTCTACCCGAGAAGATTGCAATCCCTCCTCAATTGGAAGAGGTTATCCCATAAGAAATCTGCTTGTTAAAAAAATTAATTCATACGGAACCACATTAATTTAATGTTACCTACTCATTTTTTGCTGCTATTATTTAATGTCGTTTGCTTGTTGTTTGATAACTAATTAGGCAACTTGTTTATGTTTTAATATGTCACTGTCAGCGAAATCTCCCACGCAGAGATATGATCAACATGTCAAATACAAATTTATTTTTTCGCATGATATAGCGCCAGGGCGCCAAATTTTGGTCTCATAATTTAAGAAGAGGCGAGAAGATTGAATGATGACTGAATAAAATTACATGCAAAAATAAAAATGTCTCTGGAGATAAGTTAGAATAGATAAGAGTATCGGTTAACAGTCGTTGATAAAGTGTCGAGTTAGCTAAATAAAAATTCAAATAGGTTTGATACCTATAACATACTATAGCGGCCGTAGGTGACCGGATCCTTATATTCATATCTGGAAGAACAACTAATTATAAGTACCAAAAGAAAATAAACTTATACATACACAGAAAACCAACCGATTTATTTAAACAAAATTTATGTTTTTTTATCCACCTGCACGAAGTTATTGTAAATAATGTGTTGATGTGATACAGATATTATGTTTTGCAACACAGGTTTGCAAAGGAAGTCGAGATTAGAATCTATGCATGTAAAAATAAGGTCCTAATTTCCATGGATTATTTTCACGATCTAACCGACATTGACATAGTTTTGTGAGATAACTGAATTTTAAGTTGAATTTCTTTTGTTTTTTTGAGAAACAAAAACGAAATGGTACGAGTGGGTATGTAGGTAATAAACGGGTACCTATACATATCCTTTTTTTAACACCCAATAATAAGCATGTAAAAGTAATGACTATTTTCATCACACATGGCATGTCGGATCACCCACATGCATCGATAGTTGCACAATGTGCGGATCAGCGATACAATCATGTAGCGCCGTGGGTGGCTGGAGATTATATGGCTTTCATTGGCCACCGCTTCAAGTCTAATCCATCTAGGATTGCCATATGTAATTAAAAACGGAGATATCCTGACAAAATTAATGTTTTCATCAGGCACACATGTCATGTCCGATCACCCACATGTATTGCATTGCACAATGTGAGGATCAGCGATACAATCGACACACGCTGTGGGTGGTTGGAGAATTTGGAGATATGGCATCTTTTATTCGCCGCAGACTTGCATGGTGCATCCCGTTTGGTAACTGTACTTACCTATACCAGGGGTGCAAAACTCCTCCCTTCGGGCAAACTCGGCTCCGTTCGGCTCAGCATTGCTCCGAGCAATTATTAGGGTTGACACATCTTGACGTCCCTTTGCGTACGCGACCACTCGTACGTTGCGTACTATTACTTATTCTGTGCCTATACCTAACCACGTCGCGTTGTCAAGAGAGAATGTTAATAGAAACGTAGAAACTTGCATAATTTTGACTTATGCTAACATGAGGTCACTTGGCCATACTTTCCTTACTTAATGACAATCCCACACGATCTGACTTTTACTGTATGTTTGTCGATATCAGTGCCAAAGACGCCAAAGTACCTATAAACCTCTATTTTCCACAGATTGCCTATTTTAGGACCAGTTTATTGTGTAATTAAATGGGTATATCCACTATTCAGTATTTAACCTACATTCAATAGACCCAATAGAATTACCTATAATTTGGTGAAACTCAAAATTAATAAGTCTTTACTTTTGCACTATTTGACTTAAATACGATAAATGCCTAGTCCGGCTGGGTGTAAATATATTTTTATAATAATACACGAATAAAAAAATATACTCTGCAAATCAATCAACGTTACTCAAATTGCGAAAAGTTTCAAAAATTTTTTAAAAGTTCTCGGAAATATCAGGAAAATTGTACCTAGGTATGGGAAATTATGAAAACTTTCATTTTGAAAACTGAAATTACATATGATATAAATATTCCGAAATTTTTCTGTGAAATTTCGCAATGTTGGAAAATTTCCGACTGCTCATCGATAAGTGAACACTGTTTATTGTTAATAATTATTATCTCACTTTATTTACCTACTAAAAAGATGCAGTCCCTGGTGATAGTGGTGATGCAGGCGTCCATAGGCTACAGTGACCACTGCCAGACGGGCCGTATGCTTGTTTGCCACCGATGTGGTATAAAAAAAGTTGTTAATAGCTAGTTGAATTAATAGCAAATATATTCAATGTATTCGTACTGCGAAACCGTTGCAACCGTAGTCAAGTAGGCTTATCACTCCCACTCGCTAAGGCTGTGTCCGTGGATACGCGTAGCGAGATTAGTTAATTTGAGGTAGGCCACTAAGGTACCTGTGCCTAAGAAGTAGAAGTTATTGGTTCTTAAGCTTGCCTTTCTTTTATAAGTGTGAATGGGTTAATTTTTTCCCTTGTTCGATAATACCATATTCAAAACTTCCAGAAACTAAAAAAAAAACGTTTCTTTTGAGGCGCAGGTACTTTATATTTGCATAGTGCATACTGACCGCTGCTTAACCGTTTTCACTATTTGCTTTCAACACACTGGAACATACTCAGTCCGTAAATTGATAGGTAAATTAGTCACCTGACTCTAGGCCACTTTAGGGAGTCACGTGGCTAATTCCATACCTTAATCAATCAAATTTATTTGCTATAAGCAGGCGTGGCTCACTCCGCGATTTCGTCGCTTTGCAACAGGTAGCTAAAAGTACATCCGTTCCACACCAATTTTGGTGGCTAGCCATAAGCCGCGCGTGGCGCTGTCGCCACCTAGCGGCCATATCTGTCCTGATCGTAACAGACGCGTTTTGTTAGAGAGTGAGTCTTCTGTACCTAGTACTATTATTTATTCTGTGCTATAAGTAAGCACAGTTGCATGCATGCAAATACAGTTCATTTCACTTATAACAAGTCACAACAAAAGATATACAAAGAATAAAACTAGATAAAATAACACAAGTAAAACAAACAGAAGAAAAAAAACAGTAGGTATACGTACAATTTAAATATGGATGGAAAATGTCAGGTTAATTTAATACATTAGCAAAATATTCGTCGATCGAATAATAACCTACATTATTTTACTTTCGATTGGCAATTTATACAGACCCCCATCCTAATAACGCAACACTCGAACACAACCGTCTCGTCGGTTAGTTAAAGTACTTAGTACAGTACACCTCACATCCACAGCCCGTCCGCGCGCGGTGCGCGTTACCTTATCAGTGATAGCGTGCAGATTTTAGATGCTGTTAGTGTTCAAAACTATCCATCCCACTGCCGCGTAACGTTATCCACTGTCCGCTCCCGCTCCGCCTGCCCAGACCCCCATCCTAATAACGCAACACTCGAAATCAACCGACTCGCCTGTTAGTAGGTAGTGTGTTAGTTCAGTACACCTCGCATCCGCGACCGTCCGCGCTCGATACCTTATCAGTGATAACGGAGTGATTTCAGGTGATTTTAGTGATTGTGTTTATAGTGTTTTAAAATTGGAATGCCATTTTGTGTTTTGACGGGATAGAGGTATGATTTTTGAGTTTGGTATGTTTTTTGATGAATAAGTGATACGTGATACCTGTGTTAATATGTATTTTGAATTGATTATAAAGGTTTCATATGCGTAAGGGATTAAGCTTTGATATGTGGTGGTCAAAATTCGTGGGTTCAAATCTCGGTTGTGTACTGTATAGGACAGAAAAAATCCTTCTCGAAAAAAATGCAAAAAGTTGACTAAATATTCGGCCATGATCTTTATCAAACACAGGCAAGAAGTTAAGGGGCCCACTGATTAACAGTCCGCCGGACGGTATCGGCCTGTCAGTTGTTCGGAACTGTCAAAATTTTGTTCTAACTGACAGGCCGATACCGTTAATCGGACTGTTAATCAGTGGGCCCCTTTAGAGTTAGATCAAGCTAAGTTGGTAGCGACTTTGGCAGCCCAGACGGTGCAAGTGTTATTTTAAAACGTAAAACTTCTATGAGATTATGACTTTTAAATAACTACTCTATACCTAAATACTTAAATACTTTCTAGGTTAACCGGTCCAAACTGTTTTAGGTATTTTAGACAAATTGAACGAGCAAAGAAGTCAGATATTAAAATAATGACCGGATAGGCCGGATACCGGATAGTAACCGAATATCCGGTGCATCTCTAATATATACCTACAAGAATTGCTCGTCCCTTTATACAAGTACGGCTACCACCAGTTTTGACATTGACAGATACGCTCGCGTCTACGTAAATTACTTTCTATACATCACGCTTGCACTAATATGCGAGTACGAGCGAGATGTACAGAAAGTAAATTACGTAGACGTGAGCGTTATGTGAATGTTAAAACTGATGGTAGACGTACAGGCTGACATTTCAAAAATGGAAAATCGAATGTCAGTCCTAAGTACTCATCGAAAATAGAACACATATTTGAAGTGCCGTATGTGGGAAATATATATCCCTTAGCCTGGTAAAGGGTTAAAGGAAAGGTATAGGTAAGATGTGACATTCTTACGTCATTTCATGTTACTGAAGTCACCACTTCAGGACAATGCCCTATTGAACTTATCTCAGCATTATCTATTGATATCATTAGCAAGGTATATTGTTACTAGTCTTTCATAAACAATATCCGATAACATACCATTAAAGAATAACATAGGTATCATACTAAAAGTATGCAGTTGTATTAAATTGTAGTTTTAGTGTACTTCAGTAAACCTTTAATAGAAATGAGTATACATACATATATCTATCCCTAAAACGAGTTACAGATGTAGTGCATAATAGTTTTCCATCGTATATTCTCGGAAACGTTCGTATTTGTCATTCTACTTCAGTCACTCTCAGTACTTTTTGTACCGAGCGAGACCGACTGAAATAGCAGGACACCTTCGTACGTTTCCGTGAAAATACGATGGAAAATAAGTGTGTACGCTCCTTTAAGTTCGCAAGAGGTGTCAAATTTAAGCAGTAATATATCATCGGTGGAAGCGAGATACAGCCTTGAATGGAGATAGATAGTGATCTAAGCTCGCTCGGAAGATTTATGCTCAAACTACCGGATTTGTGATGAGGGCTAAAGGTCAGAGTGACCTGTTTTGCTACTTTTTGGACAAAGCGTGTGTGTAAATAAATATTTAAGTGTTTTGTACCTATTAATAACTGGGTAGTGTTTAAGGTAAGTAAAAATTAAAACGAAAATGTTACTTTGCTAATCCGCGAAAAGATAACGTGCTAGTCAATCAGTGCTAACCCGTTATACTTATACTTGCGTATTTTTACATGCAATTAATATTCCCACCCTCCCACCGCAAAAATAAATACGCAAATAAATATAACAAACCACCACCAAAAGAATAATCCTCGACACGTGTTTCGCCTCTCTACGAGGAATCCTCAGGAGTTGTTGACGGTCTGACGCCCGGCAACGGAATGACCTGTCTAGCATGGTCGGCCATATTTATACCTTGACCACTCCCCCTACTGTGCAAGTGTGAGTGAGATGGGAAAATTCGTAATAACGGCGATGACGCAAAATTCAATTGTTCGTTAAGAATCATGCCCCTATTGTTGTACCTAATTATTTCCAGTTGTTCCAGAACACCCAAACGCAATCCCTTTTCGCAAACATGTAAAATATCAAAAGAATGATTCTCAGATAAAGTGTGACCTGTATCTAATAAGTGCGTTGCAAAATTGGACTTCTCTGGATGGTTATGTCTATATGACGCAACATGCTCTTTATACCTAGTAGTGAAATTACGGCCCGTTTGCCCCACATACACCTTATTGCAATCGTCACAGGTAAGCTTATAAACTCCAGACTTTTTCCCATTCTCGATCTTATCTTTGCCATTGCAAAGCTTTGAGTACAAAGTCTTATTTGTCTTAAAGGCCACAGGAATGTCGTTAGACTTTAAAATTTTTGTAAATTGCATCAGACAACTTGCCAAAATAAGTTATGCTCGCTTGATATTTCTTAATCGGTTGAGAGGATCGTCCTGCATAAAACATAGTGTTGACTATACTATTCCGCTTTTTTCTGATGATACCATCCACAACAGACTTATCGTAACCATTTGAAACTGCTAAGTGATGAATATTATTTAATTCAATCTGATAATGACATTCCTGTGGCCTTTAAGACAAATAACACTTTGTACTCAAAGCTTTGCAATGGCAAAGATAAGATCGAGAATGGGGAAAAGTCTGGAGTTTATAAGCTTACCTGTGACGATTGCAATAAGGTGTATGTGGGGCAAACGGGCCGTAATTTCACTACTAGGTATAAAGAGCATGTTGCGTCATAACCACACATAACCATCCAGAGAAGTCCAATTTTGCAAAGCACTTATTAGATACAGGTCACACTTTATCTGAGAATCATTCTTTTGATATTTTACATGTTTGCGAAAAGGGATTGCGTTTGGGTGTTCTGGAAGAACTGGAAATAATTAGGTACAACAATAGGGGCATGATTCTTAACGAACAATTGAATGTTGCGTCATCGCCGTTATTACGAATTTTCCCATCTCACTCACACTTGCACAGTAGGGGAGTGGTCAAGGTATAAATATGGCCGACCATGCTAGACAGGTCATTCCGTTGCCGGGCGTCAGACCGTCAACAACTCCTGAGGATGCCTCGTAGAGAGGCGAAACACATGTCGAGGATTATTCTTTTGGTGGTGGTTTGTTATATTTATTTGCGTATTTATTTTTGCGGTGGGAGGGTGGGAATATTAATTGCATGTAAAAATACGCAAGTAAGTATAACGGGTTAGCACTGATTGACTAGCACGTTATCTTTTCGCGGATTAGCAAAGTAATATTTTCGTTTTAATTAATATGGATTTCCGCAAAGTAACGCCTGATTCTATTCACTATTTTTAAGGTAAGTACTACCAAAATACCAACTGTACCCTGTCGGACCGCCGATGGTGAATGAAACGCGAAAAACTTTGGCTGTACAGTATATAATACAATATTTACCTACACTCACAGCTCACAGAAAACTCACAGAATATATACAAATAAAAAGCTATTTACCCATAAAAACTACAGATGATGTGCAAATTATACATTTGTCGCTCATTGACAAGGAAAAACTATTCATATACTTAAACAAAAGACGCGAGCTGGTAGCGGCATCCGTGCCGGCTAGGCTGCCAGGCTGCCAGCACGCGCGCAGCATAAGGCCGGAGCCCCACTGCTGCGCACGCTACATCCACGGCCCACGTTTTAATACAAACCGTGGGCAAGCCCACGAAATTTTGTATAGGAACGTGGGTCGTGTACATAGCGTGCGCAGCAGTGGCGTTCCGGCCTAAAGGTTGGTAGGTTCCGTCGCCTACACCAACTAACTCAGTCTACGCTAGTCTACGGTCTGCAAGCCACAATCATATCTAAAGATGGCACTGGCACTCGTGGCCAATGATGATAATGATGTGTTTATAAAGGTCCTTCCTGAAACAGGTAATTGTGTAAGTAGTTATAAATTAACGGTAGTACGAGTACTTACTTAGGGGCTGTCCATAAATTACGTCATCGATTTTTGACGATTTTTGACCGCCCCCCCCCCCTATAATCATCCAAAAATCATGCTTCAAATGACCCCATTTCCTCCTACTTCATGCTACCGTCATCCGATGTCCAGACCCCCCCTCCCCCTAATTTGAAATGACGTAATTTATGAATAGCCCCTTAGCAGATAATGCCATTTAATTACCTGCTAGTACAGTCAGACTGACCCTGATCTGCAACTAACAAACATTTTACACCAAGAATGAATTCGATATTCGTATGTAAGTAGCATAAAGTATCATTTAATATCTCAATAAAAATACGATAAAAGCGGTATCCTACTTCAAAAACATTTCCGCCTTATCAACACGCCAATTTACTTAAAATACAAATGTTTTCGCGAAACAAACACCTGCTTTTTTATCTCAAAATGTGGAAGTTTAAAATACGATATTTATTTTAAGTGAATGAGTTTTTATTATCTCAAAAGGCAGTAATGGCTGCAGGATCGATATCGAAAACGTTATTGTTGCTTTTATAAATACTGGATACACTTCATACACTTATAAAGTGAACAACATACAAATAATACCAAGTCAGAGAAACAAGGGAGCAAAATGACATATTTACTGCGTAAGCAAAGGATACTATAATGTAGAATCCTGAGCGTAGAGAGGGATTCAAGTGTTAACGCCCAAAGTGGAAATAATTACTGCTTGAAATAATAAATGAGAGAGCTTAGACTACTTTACACATCACTGGTTATCTGAATTTTGGTTTGTATTGACATATTTTACACGATACTGCGACAAAATACTTCAGCCTGCGATACGGTACTGCGGTACGGCACTCTAAAGTTTATCATTGTCAACAGACCGAAAGACGAAAGTAATCTAGCTAAGATAACGGCGCAAGGTTAAGTTTCGGCTCGTTATCATAAGATCACTTTCATGTTATTCATAACCTACTATTATAACGTTTGAATAAAAAAAGGTTTACTCATATCATAACAATGTGTACATTACGTCTTTCAGAATCGGTTAAAAATGTAGGTAGCCTAAAGGATGGCGATGGCGCTCACGCTAGAACGGTCCGGGCCGAGACTTCCGAAACTTCTTCTATGACGGGTGATCGGTGACCTCGTGGTGTTTTCTATACAAAACTGAGGTGTCGGACGCCTCGGCCCGGACTCGGACCGTTCTAGCATAAATTACCCTTAAGTTATGTTACTTAAGTCATAAAAACGATTCGATTGACATTATCTCCCAGAAGCAGGAGTGGTATGGTGTTTTGGCGCTGTACACACTACACAAACTCTCGTACTTGAATACTACATTTAGACTATCGCTAATGAAAGTTTAGAATAAATTAGAAAATTAGAAAGGTAGGTACGATTTTGCTACTATGGGATTTATATGAAACACTAGCATGTGACGTCACAATCAAATTACCTACTCTTTATAGTTTTATACGGTTTTTAAAATAGAAATTGTCTCTAAAAATAACTGCTGATGCTGTCTACGTTTCTCTATTAATCTTCTGGTGCTTTATTTCATGCATGGTGTAAAATAATTTATTTTAAATACAGTCAAATACACTATTGCATAATAGTTATTGCAATAGATCATGCGAACACGCAAGCACACTTTAACATAACTAACGTTTTATAACAGTGTTAATTTAAGACAATAAAACGTAAATTGCATATCCACTGATTATTCACAACATCTCGTATCTCAATAAAATATACATCGTAAAAATGACATTATTGTTTATGCAATAAAGTTCACATAAGAAAACAGCGCAGAAATCCGTATGACGTTTTGAAAATTAGAAATAAACATTGCGGTTTAAACATTGGTGCGTTTTATTACAACACAGTAATATTCCGGGCGTGTGATGGACACTGTTATCCATGTGATAGAGCAACTGTCACTTTTTAGTTCCACGCGAATGAAAGAGTCAGACTGTACGAATATCGCACTGTCTCGTCGATAACGGCGACCATCACAAACTTTTGCACTTAAATGATAGACGCCTTGACTTGAATATTTAAGTGAATTAAGTGTTGTAAATGCTACAATTATTAATAGTAAATGCAGTTAATGATTATTGATGTCGCACCCTAGGATTTAATAGACCAGCCTTAATTATGATACAAAAGATGATGTGGTTATTTATTACAGTCAGGTGTAAAAATATGGGTGTAAACGACTTAGTCAAAAATATGTCCCATATATTTCCTAATTCGCTGACATATTTTAATTAGACATACACATCATTTAAATCAGCTGTCGGCAACCTTTTAGCAGCCAAGGGCCACATAGTAGTTAACGGAGGTGACGCGGGCCGTACTTTGTTAATATTTATGACTTTATGAGACATTGTCGTGTCGTTTGTCACTATTACCAAAACTATTACGTACAAAATAGCTAAGGCGCCTCTCGTGAGTGAAGTGACAGATTCGCGAGCCGCATGCGGCCCGCGGGCCGCAGGTTGCCGACCGCAGATTTAAATGATAAAAATACGGTAAAAACATATCTCTTCAATTATTTTTATAATTAAGCCCATCCAAAAGCGACTTCGATGAACTGTCATAGGGATCATCGTTTGACGCGCCAGAATAACTCATTTATGGCCGCAGGAGTCGGCCCTAAACGCTGGCGCGATAACTTCACTTGATATTCAAAATAATTGTCTCAAAAATATATCAAACCTTATAACAATTATTTATATCTGTTACGCCGGCTCCGTTAGCAAGTTGTTTAGTTAGGCAAGCCGTCGCATCCGGCGAATCTAGAACGATTACTTGCGATTTTGCAAGCGTCGCGTCGCCCACGCATGCTACCTTCATGCGGCCTACCTTACCTTGCGAACATGCCGAATACCAGCGACAGCTTCGTATATTGGTAAAGTAAAGTGACATAATGATTCTGCTCGGTTGTGACTTACCCATTAACGTAGTGATTATAATATATGCTCTTTGCTCATAGATGTAAGTAAATTGAGGTAGATATGGTACCAGGCGCACGATTGTGAGCCATTAAATATAGGTTCCGGAACCTATATTTAGTTAGGCGTATGGGTGACGCCAACCTGTCAAGCTGTCAAAATCGTTGGATCAATTTTTAATTTTGTCAACTATGAACGTCACACGTCTACATAAATAAAAGGTCATTGTCTTTGCTACCCATTGTAATTTATGACGTCGTTATTTACGATACAAGTGCGGAAATGGGAGTGTTTTAAATCGATACGAGTTGCGAATTGCATTTTCGCACGTGTATCGTACAACGTTTTACAGTACAATATCTGGGAGACCGAGCTTTGCTCGGAACACATATAAAAACTCAATAATGCGCATTTTCCCAGAGATATAAGACCTATAGCTAGATCGATTTTTCGCCCCCGAAAACCCCCATATAGCAAATTTCATCGAAATCGTTAGAGCCGTTTCCGAGATCCCCGAAATAAATATAAATACATAAACAAGAATTGCTCGTTTAAAGGTATAAGATATGGCCCTTGAAACTTTTCACATATACAGGGTGATTCAGGAGACGTGAGCAGGACTAATACTGCGCATTTCGTAGATTATAAGCAACACTTTCGTATCAGTATTAGTGAGGTTAACGTTAATTTTCTAGTCGTGTTGAAAAAAAAAGTTATTAATTTATTTACGACATGCGTGGTCACCCTAAAATTAGAATACTAAACTACCGATATTCTGTGTCAAATTGAATGTCACCACTGTCATCGCGGTCTGGTTACTTTTGAAAACTCGTATCTCACTCAAGTTTGACAGTTTATTTTCTTCGTAATCAAAAATTAAAGAGGTTTTATGCTTATTCATTATAGGTCTTGTAGGGTGACCATGATTGTAGAGGATTAAATTTGCCCTCACCAAAAAGTTAAAAAATAGGAAAAAATCTGGCTGTTTCACCTAAATACGACGGTGATCGATCAATTATCAGTTACTGAGTGTGCAGGATTAGTCCTGCTCACGTCTCATGAATCACCCTGTATAGTGATAGTGCTCTTTCTCCTTTGAAAGTAGGACCATAATGTACTGTAAAAGTAATTTTAGATGTAGATCAGGATCACCATATGAAAATTTAAAACTTAAAAACCTCAACGCAATTTTGATAAAATTCGTTTAAGACCCAGCGCTGGAAAACATGCTTTCTTTCTATAAGTATATGAAAAAAAAACCGCATCCAAATCGGTTTACTAAAATGATGGAATTTCATTATCTTATACAAGTATATATGTTATACAAAGGCGTAGTATAAAACTAAAGAGTTTATTGAAAAATAAAAGAAAGATAAGATAATGTTAACAAAGGATTTACCGGAATGATTTGTTGTGTAGATAGGTACAGTGGATATTGTCACTTCAAAAGATACAATAATATTGTCAATACCCCCATTAATGCCATTATACTTATGTAGGTACTTTCCGTTAACCTGTCGTAGTGTCGTCTACCCAGGCCGGAGATCTCCGGCCAATTGTTCGTTACCCTTGTCTCCCGCTCCCCACACGCGCCGGAGACCCCGTATTTGTTCTGTAATGATTCGGGTTCTTGAATTCGATGTTAGATAAAACAATTGGTGACAGTTAACTTTATACTATATTTATTGAATACAACTAAAACCTTAAATATTAAAATATGGTGAAATAGACACAGTGTACGATATTGCTAAAATAACTAAGAGATTCTCGTCAACGACCAGGGGTTACACAAAAGTATAAATCATAAAAACGAATATAAATGAAGATAAAAACTAAAACACTAAATGTAAACAAAAACAAAAAAATAAAAAGAAACAAAAAAAAAAGAGTTCGCTTTCGTAGGAAGCGAACCCGGGCCACTTGCTCAGCAGCCGAGCGCTCCAGCCTCAAGTCCAAATCGTCTCGTGACAACTGTAGCGAAATTATGGATGGTATTCTCAGCAATGCTATTCCGGGAGTTTTTATAATTTCCATAAATTATTATCCCGACAGAAAGGGCGTTCCCGTATGCTGTGAACAAAGTGTCGCACAGTGAGTGTGAATAACACTTTTATATTTAAAAAACTTCTATAATCACAAAGTGACATCAATTAAGCTAAATGATCAGCCGGTACACTTACCCCGTGACTATCTCTGGCACTCACACGCACAAATATCACAACAAACTCCCACCGATACTATTATGGCGTAATATGTCCGTAAAACTGCGTGTTTTAATTAATCGCCGTCTTATTAACGGCGTAACATTTCCTTTGTCTGTGTTATTTTTCCATTTTGCCGGTCGTCCGTGTTTTTTCGCGACACCCTCAATTTCGAGATCTAAATTACCGTGTCACTTGTTTACATGTTGTCAACCCGCTGACCACTAGTCTACTGCTAGTTGCGGAAAGATGGCGTTACTATGTAATAAGTGACTTATGCCGCTACTACTTGCCGTGATGCGTACGCGTATATAGCGCATGCATCACATATCCCCTCACCTCTGAAGAATCCGACTGGATTCACCCAATGCGTTTTAAATCGCTAACGTGCCAGGTTCCCAAATTTTTCCCTTTAAGACCTTGAAGTCTATAGACATCGTTGGAAACCTTATTCGCAATGACAGCTTTTTCAAATTTAGGTGCTAACTTGCCCATAAAGCTTTTGTCCGCACATGACAGATGTTTGGTACGCTTCAACACGAGATCACCTTCTTTATAGTCACACGTCCGTCGCCGGAGGTTGTAACGCCTGGCATTGGCTTCATAAGATTTCGTCATGTTTTCGCGAACATCTTCATATATTTTGTTACGTAGGTTAAGATTTCTCTGAAACCGCTCTTGGTTAATAGTTATGTGATCGTTAGGCTCAAAGTTATACGCTTTCGACCCTTGTATCGCCGTCTCCCGACCAAAAAAAAGATAGGCCGGAGTTCTTTCCGTCACTTCATGTACAGCCGTGTTCACTGCGTGGGAAATGTGAGATATATACCTATCCCATTCTCTGTGATTATCTTCAACATAGGAGGCGATCGCCACTCCAATCACCTTATTCACACGCTCAGTTGGATTTGCTTGCGGGTGGTAATACGGTGTATACCAAAGTTTTGCTCCATAGCCGGACACTAGGTCTTTGAATTCATTCGACACGAACTGTTTCCCATTGTCACAAATTATCACATCAGGTACTCCGTACACTAAGAAAATTTTTTCTTCTAAAATTCGCGAAATCGCTGATGCCTTTCCATTTCTTAAAGGGAATAAAAAACAAAATTTGCTAAACCAGCACGTAATGACCAAAAGCATGGTATTGCCGCTCTTTGACCTTGGAAAGGGCCCCATCAGGTCCATAGAGACCATTTGAAAAGGCTCTGTTACTTCTCGCTGTCTGCCCATTAAACCAGACGGTTTCATCTGGGAATATTTGTACTTTGCGCACACTTCACATTTCCGTACATGGTCTTTAACATCTTTGATTAACGTCGGCCAGAAGTAGTGCTGCCTGACTCGATTTACAGACTTCTTAACACCAAAATGTCCTGCAGTCGGATCATCATGACATTCTCTCATAATCTGTTGTCTAAGTTTCTCTGGTATGACAAGCTTCCAATCGTAATTTTCGTCTGGGAATTGTTTTAGCTTGACACATCTCCATAGCTGTCCTTGGTTGATCTCCCACTCTGGTCCATTAGTCCCCCCGATGACTTTGGCCTCTTCCGACCTGTACCAGTCGTCTTTATCTTGTGGCGTAATTTCCAGAAGGTCGATATCCTCCGTAATAGCTCTCGACAAGGCATCAGGCACAGTGTTAAACTTTCCTTTGCGATGGACAATTTCATAATCGAATTGCTGTAAGCGCATGGCCCACCTCGCTAGTCGACCATGAGGGTCCTTATTGCGATGCAACCACTGGAGAGCGCTATGGTCCGAGATGACCTTGAAATGAGTTCCTTCAATATAAGGGCGAAACTGTTCAACCGCATGCAGGACACTTAACAGCTCTCGCTCGGATGCCGAATACCTACATTCCCTTTCCGTCAATTTCCTACTAGTGTAAGCGATGGGTGTTTCCATACCCTCAATTTCTTGAATTAACACTCCACCAGTGCCCCTATTGGAAGCATCACACTGAACCGAAAAAGATTTTGTGAAATCCGGTACTCTTAGCACTGGCGCAGAGGTGAGAGCCGTTTTCAGACTAAGGAATGCCTGTTGCGCTTCCGCGTTCCACAGAATCTGCTTTCCCTTCTTTCCTCCTTTCGTCAAGTCATGCAGTGGGGCCGCCACAATGGCAAAGTTTGGGACGAAGCGCCGATACCAGCTGGTCAAGCCAATGAAGCGCTTCAACTCTGAATAAGTAGAGGGCCTAGGATAATCCAGAATGGCTCTAACCTTGTCTGGATCTGTTCGAAGACCCTCCTTGTCGACGATATACCCTAAATACTTCAGTGATGGTCTCGCGAAAGCACACTTATCAAGATTTATGGTCAGACCTGCCTCTTTCAGCTTGTCCTTTACAAGGGCCAGCGACGATAAATGCTCTTCAAAATTACCATTACAAACCACTATATCGTCCAGATAGGTAAATATTTTACCTTCACACTCGGGTGGAAACAGCCGATCCATCAGGCGCTGTTGAGTTTGAGAAGCGTTGCAGAGGCCGAAAGGCATGACCTTAAATTGATAAAGACCCTTACCCGCGAGGCCAAAAGCAGTTTTTTCTTTACTAGAGTCTTCTAAAGGTATCTGCCAAAACGCAGAACGTAAATCGATAGTTGACAAAAACTGTGCGTTCTTTAAGCTGTCTAAAATAGTTGTCACCCTCGGCAACGGGTAAGAGTCCTTTACTGTCACTTTATTTAATTGACGGCTGTCAAGACACAACCGATTTTTACCCGATGCCTTTTTTACTAACAGAATTGGAGAACGCCAAGAGCTGAACGAAGGTTCAATTACGTCGTCATCGAGCATATCCTGAATCTCCTTCTCCAGTTCCCTCATAATAGGCGGAGCGAAAGGATACTGTCGCTGGCTGGTAGGTAAGCTATCTCCTGTGTCAATCCTATGACTAATAAGCGATGTCCTCCCTAATCCCTTTCCTATGTCCCTACCCTTCTCTTCTAGTAGAATACCTAAACGCTGTTTTTGGCTGTCATTTAACTCCTCTCGCGAAACCACTGAACTTACAACTGCTATTTCCGATATTTCCGTAGCCAACTTCTGCTCCGCCACTGTCAACCCAAAAGCGTCCCAAAAACTAATACCTAACACGATTTCATGTTTTGAAGGGTCCATGACAAAAAAGGGAACCACCCTGAACTCTCCTCGAAACTGTATCGGCAGATGGACTACAGTATCAATCGTAAGAACGGATGCATCAGCCATAGATATATCCTGCACGGGCACCTTTTGTGCCGTCAAACCTAGGCTTGTCATTTTAGCGCAAAAGTCTGGAGAGATTACCGAAATTGCGGCTCCGCAGTCCAATAGAGCCAGGAATTGCTGGTTCAAAATCCTTATATCCGCATAGTACCGTCTATCCCTATCACTGCGCTGTATGTTGCAAACTTCGCCAGTCCTAAAATATCTAGAGACAGTATTTAGCCATTGCTGCCAGTCATCCGGTACAGAATGACTTACTTTTGCGGGGTCGAATCGGCAGGCATCGACTCCGACTGACCGTTTCCCTCATTCGCCTTACTGCAAGGACACTTCTGTACAGTATTTCCAAAACGGCCGCATTTATAACAGAAGAGCCGTTGCCTTGGTAAGTTGCACTCCCTAAATCTGTGACCCGGACTCCTGCAATTCCAGCACTTCGACTGCGCAGATCTACCGACAACTTTATTGTCTATAGCTGCCACCTCTTTGTGCTCCTGCTGCATGGCACTCAAGGTACCCTTGTACGCTAAATCACGCTCCAGAGACAAGTTATCCGTGGTTGGCTCCTTAAACCCTTCACAACGAATCTTGGTTCGTTCAATCACCCTTAGTACTGACGTCAATCCTGCTACCGAATCAAAAGTGTCACGGCAAATTTCTTTCTGGTAGTAAGGCTGCAGGTTCTTCCTTAGAATCACCAACTTTTGTGATTCCGTAAGCGGCATGGGTAAACGGTTAAACATATTCTGCATGATTGATAAATATATGACAACCCTCTCCTGCTTACTTTGAGTTCGCCGCTTAATTTCCTCCAAGAGCTCATCCTGATAATTTGGTGCCTGGAAAGTATCAACCAGGAGGTCCACCAGCTCCGACCAATTAGAAACCACACCCCTGTTTGCTCTAAACCATATGAGAGCTTCATCTTCAAACAGATCAACGGCATAACGAAACAAATCATCGTCGTCTGCATTACGAGCCTCTTTGAGCTCCGCAACCCTCTCCAGAAATGCATTGATGCTCACAGTGTCCCTACCGCTAAACTTGACTCCCCAATCTTTAATTGGGACTAACTTCCTCCTTTGACATTCCGGATCCCATGTCGACGATCTCTGTAATCCCTGCGAAGCCGAAGCAACCTTCGGAACTTCACCCCGACTTCCCGATTGTACTTCCTTATGAATATTGCCCTTCTCAAAGCTGGCACGACTTGCTATAACTGCCGATGCGGAACAAGATTCAGTGCCCGGTGGAACTACTGCGTCACCCACACGGTGTTGATGGCCTCCAATTACTTTTGACCCCGATTTGCTAGAAGGCTGTCCTATACCTAAACTTCCTAATATCTTCACCGCTTCCTCCCCCAATGTCCTGTGTAACATGGCCTTGTCCTGCTCCGAGATGACGGCCTCGTCCTCTGCCTCCTCCTCCTTCAGCCCCTCTAATGACACCGCAGCTTCATCAATATCCTCAAGCAAATCCAAGTGACTTTCCGTGTCAGCTACAGCTAAGGGTACTATCAACTTTGCGCGGTTAGCCAGATGTGTCAACCGGGACTGTAACCGCCTGATCAGTGCAAGATCTGGGCTGTCTGACAACTCCGAAATAAGTGTTACCAGAGATGACAGTTTGTTCCTGCAAGAGAGAATTTCCTTACCCGGATCTTCAAGACATCCAGCGGGAACTTTAATAGAGATAGAGGCTTCCCCGGATGCCTCCCGTTTTAACATTGCCCGAAGAAATTTTCGCATAGTCGCTACAGTTTCACAATCCGAGACACCCCGACATGCCAACTCAAACTCCAGCTCATCCTTATGCAGGGCGTTGACGTCCATTATCTCTTAACTCTAATCTCTAACTTAATACTAACAAAGCAAAACCTGTTACAAAAAATAACTTTTGCTGCCAACTGTCACCACGGACTGATCTAAACCACCGAATACCTGTTAGGCGCCAATGTAATGATTCGGGTTCTTGAATTCGATGTTAGATAAAACAATTGGTGACAGTTAACTTTATACTATATTTATTGAATACAACTAAAACCTTAAATATTAAAATATGGTGAAATAGACACAGTGTACGATATTGCTAAAATAGCTAAGAGATTCTCGTCAACGACCAGGGGTTACACAAAAGTATAAATCATAAAAACGAATATAAATGAAGATAAAAACTAAAACACTAAATGTAAACAAAAACAAAAAAATAAAAAGAAACAAAAAAAAAAGAGTTCGCTTTCGTAGGAAGCGAACCCGGGCCACTTGCTCAGCAGCCGAGCGCTCCAGCCTCAAGTCCAAATCGTCTCGTGACAACTGTAGCGAAATTATGGATGGTATTCTCAGCAATGCTATTCCGGGAGTTTTTATAATTTCCATAAATTATTATCCCGACAGAAAGGGCGTTCCCGTATGCTGTGAACAAAGTGTCGCACAGTGAGTGTGAATAACACTTTTATATTTAAAAAACTTCTATAATCACAAAGTGACATCAATTAAGCTAAATGATCAGCCGGTACACTTACCCCGTGACTATCTCTGGCACTCACACGCACAAATATCACAACAAACTCCCACCGATACTATTATGGCGTAATATGTCCGTAAAACTGCGTGTTTTAATTAATCGCCGTCTTATTAACGGCGTAACATTTCCTTTGTCTGTGTTATTTTTCCATTTTGCCGGTCGTCCGTGTTTTTTCGCGACACCCTCAATTTCGAGATCTAAATTACCGTGTCACTTGTTTACATGTTGTCAACCCGCTGACCACTAGTCTACTGCTAGTTGCGGAAAGATGGCGTTACTATGTAATAAGTGACTTATGCCGCTACTACTTGCCGTGATGCGTACGCGTATATAGCGCATGCATCACAGTTCTTTTTGCAACCGAGATATGTAATTGCAGGTGAAAAACAGCTTTAATTTCATTTATAAAAACCTGCTTTTCGACTGGGGTTAAAATGGCCGGAGATCTCCGGTGTAACAAATACGGGGTACAAAATAATTGACGGAGAACTTCGGCCGGGGTAGATAGAGGAGGGGTGCTTTTTTTATAGCTTGGTAGACGACAGGTTAAATGATAAACCAAAGCTGAGCAAGGCAAACACATTAGCGGCAAGTGTGGCGACGGCACGGTAGGTACCTAGTGTACCTAGTGTAGTGTGTGTGTGTGGCAGTGTGGCTTTCTTCTCACCCCTACCTAAGTGAGTCAGCGGCGGTACGTCCCCATAAGGGTGTGACGTGTTTACATGACTCAAAACAACTTTATTTTGTTTCGAAACTCAACGCTTATCTCTCTCCTAAGATCTAATCCTATCATCATATTTCAAGTGCTGCCGGTTTTTAGCCCCGTCTCGCTAAGGGAGCCCCGGGATCCTCTAAGTACTTAAAGCAATTTTATCGCAACAATTGGCGCTGGCACTAGTTTTTATAAAAGCGACCTAGTGCCTAAAGTCTCTAGAGTTAGACCAAGAAAAGTCAGCAGCGATTTTGATAGCGCTAGCGCACACCGTGCAAGTGTTATTTATACGTCATAATTACATAGATGTTTGACGTTTAAAATAACACTTGCACTGCGTGGGCTATCAAAATCTCTGCAGACTTTTCTTGATCTAACTCTAAGTATGACCTATTATAATACCTCGCAAAATTAACACCCCGTAGAACGTGTTTATTTAAAAGTGCGTTTGCGTTTTAAGGGGCCCACTGATTAACAGTCCGCCGATAAGTTTCGCCGGACGGTATCGGCCTGTCAGTTGTTTGGAACTGTCAAAATTTTGTTCTAACTGTGGTATTAGACCTGTACAATTTATTTGTCCAATATCAGTGCATCTCACTCACTCATTAAAGCAGAATGTGAGACGCAATACACATTGGACAAAGAAATTGGATAGGTGGAATACCACCCTTAAGGCCGGTGCAGACGGACTGCAACCCGACTGCAACTTGTATGGGAACTGCACGCCGACGTTGCAGTTGGCGTACAGTTCCTATACAAATTGCAGCCCGTCTACACGGCCAGATTCGAACTTTAAGATACGTCAATAAATAGATATAGAAACGATATGAATTAGATATATCAGTGTCAAATGTGACGTTTCTTCAAACAAAACCGTCTCTTTTGACACTGACACATCTAATCTATATCGTTTCTAGATCTATTAATAGGGAATATTAGGCAAAGCTCTGCGTAGGTGGCACCTTTGTGGCACATACAGTAAACAAACCACATTGACACATGGCCTACCGCGAAACAAGAAAATCGCAATTTCGTTATCTATTAATCTCTCTATCACTCTTGCATATTCGAGCGATAAAGAGGCAGATAACTGAATTTCGATTTTCGCCTCGGAGTAATTAACAATGGAGCCGCCATTAAGGTGGTTCTCCTTATGCGAATTTCATACAATTTTATTGGTCAATTTTCTCTTAATACGTAGATTTACAGCACTTACAACCTTGATGTTTAGGTAGTGCATAATCGTCTGTCGTCGCCAAGTTAAAAATAATGACCAATTATTCAATATTTTTAATTAAAAACCATTTGAAAAATGCGAAGATTTTAGTTAAGCGCTTGTTTGTGTGAGTGATCTTTACACTATCCATGTAAAACAAGATGGCGAGATTCAGTTTAATAATAACCAACATAGATGTCACTTTAACACAGGTGACCTAACTAAGTAGTGTCTAATTTACTCAATAGATGGTAATAACGTAAGGGTATATAATTCACAAAATATGTTGTAATAGTTTAGCTTACAAACCATTTCCGTTAAAATTTGATCCCTACATTAGTACATGTAACTACCTAATCGGAGGTCAGGCCAGATTTGCTTTCTAAGGGTTTCTAGGAATTTTCGTTAATCAATTATCAGTTCAAAACTGGGATTGGTAGTAAGGTGATAATTTTTCAATGATTTTAAATAAAAATTATATATTCATAAATTATAAATGAATTTTCATTGATTTTACAAATTTATAAGATCATAACATTTATAATAAATTATTATTAAGTCCGCGAGAGTGTGAAGGGTACTTATTCCATAGATAAGCTGTGCGTTTTTCTGCATACGTTTTTTTAAACTACCTACCTACCGCTCTATTTTTTTCCCGTTCACCGTAAATTAGACTATTGTACGCAAGAGTATTGTGGTTGTGGTTTACTCGCTGGATTTATTTATACGGACGCCTAAACTAAAACTCATTAACAGGCTTTTATTAGGTCGACCTGTATGTAACTAACTATGTACTTAATGGAATCTAAGGTAACTAATTTAACCATCTTCCAAGGATTGTAGCGTCATGAAAATTGGCAGCTGTATGTAGTTCTGATGACAATACAATAATATGGTACTGTCGAACTGATCTGATGATGGAGACAGGAGGTGGCCATAGGAACTCTCGACCTGTATGTAACTAACTATGTAATGGAATCTAAGGTAACTAATTTAACCATCTTCCAAGGATCGTAGCGTCATGAAAATTTACAGCTGTATGTAGTTCTGCGGGCTCAGCACGGTTCCATTTTTATCGACTATCACTATGCGCGTCCCTTTCGCACTTACATACTTGTTAGAACGTGACAGGCATGGTGACAAGGGATAAAAACACGACCGTGCTAAGCCGCCTGATGACAATACAATAATATGGTACTGTCGAACTGATCTGATGATGGAGACAGGAGGTGGCCATAGGAACTCTGTGATGAAACAACGCAACCTAATTGTGTTAGGGGTTTTTAGAATTTATAATGAGTATTAGTTGTCTGTCGTAAGAAAAGTATAGTCAGCGATAAAAGCTTGTACCAAAAATGAAATTTTTGCCATAAACTTATTTTACATTTTCGGTAAGTACCTAATACATGTCAAGTCATTACGGTAATTAGTTTCTACGTAAGCATTTTTTGTCTTCGGTACCTACCTGCTCTGCTATTATTATTATTATTTTAAAAAGTTTAAGAGAACATGTCGACATTCGTACTTTTTTGGAAAGCTGAGGAACTCATTTCTGTATTTTGTACGCAAAGTGTCATACTTTTTTTTAAAGTAATGCCTTAAAATGTTACAAAGTTTGGGGAAAATTACAAAAACATTGTGACTTCAAATCCTTTTTTTTTGAGAATTTTGGAAAGTTTTGGCAATCTTTTTTTATTTCACGTAATCAGTAGTTTATTGGCTATTAGGTGAATGTTTTTTTACGTCCAAATTTGAGTAGTTTTTTCACAATTACCACTTTTTAGTCGAAAGGCGGGTTTTGTAAACAAAAAACTAAAAACTCATATAACTTGAAAACCAATGAGTTTTGACCCCTGGTTGACTGGACTTAAATCATTGCAAATGACCCATAGAATAACCCCTTTCAAGGAATACGGCGAAGACTAAGACTCCGCTGTCCGTTTGATCGTCCGTCCGTCTTCCGTTGTCGTCCGACAGTTGAAATTTTCATACAAATTATGTATTTAATATTATAGGACATTTATAGGACATTTTTACACAAATTGACTAAGCCCCACGGTAAGCTCAAGAAGGCTTGTGTTGTGGGTACCTACTCAGACAACGATATATATAATATATAAATACTTAAATACGTAGAAAACAACCATGACTCAGGAACAAATATCTGTATCATCATACAAATAAATGCCCTTACCAGGATTCGAACCCGGGACCATCGGCTTCATAGGCAGGGTCACTACCCACTAGGCCAGACCACACCACCATTCCGGGTATTTCTGTTGCCGTTATAACAACAAATACTAAAAACAGAATATAATAAATACTTAAGTGGGTCCCATACAACAAACGTGATTCTTTTTCCGTTTTTTGCTTAAGGCCGGCGCCCCACTTCTGCGCACGCTACATCCACGGCCCACGTTTTAATACAAACCGTGGGCAAGCCCACGAAATTTTGTATATGGTCTAAGATCCCACATATATGGTCGACCTTCACCAATACGTCTGATGGATGAAACTTATATTTTATGAAAGAAAATATGTTCCAGAACATAAATAAATAGGGTTGCCTAAAGAAATATGGTCATGGCTATTTTTAATAAATTTTTGAAAAAACATTTTTTCGTCAAATTTCACCGATTTGTCTGACGATCGAGATAAGTTTCAATGGAAAGTATACAACTTGTACAACATAAATCAACTAGGTTGCCTATCTTTTTCCGATCACTATTATGTGGTTGCCGTGTTTAAAGAGGTGATTTTATATCGATAATTGCACTCATCTGTCTGAAGCTTGAATTATACATCAAAATGATGGTAATTTTATTGCAAATAGAATGGTATAGGGTTGCCTGCAAAAATCCGGTCAAAAATAAGGGTTGCCAGGCTTTTAAATAAAATAAGAAGGAAGGACTTTTAGCGATAACTCATAAACGGCTTAACTAAGCAAGTTTGTTTTAATTTTATTTGAATGAGTTCTTTAGGCACTATTTTCATGATTTTTTTCATATTTTTTGGACCAATGGTTCAAAAGTTAGAAGGAAAAGCCATTTTTTTTCTTTCTAAACGATTGTTTCCGAAATGATTCACTTTATCAAAAAATGTTGTTTATATACCCCTATTTATTTTGAATGGTCTATCCAACGACACCCCACACTATAAGTTTGAAACGATAAAAAAATTGTCACACACATTTTGTTTCTTTCAAAGCGATTATTTCCGAAAATATTCACTTAATCAAAAAATGTTCTTCCAAAACCCCTATTAATTTTGGAAGACCTATCCAACGACACCCCACACCATAGGGTTGAAACGAAAAAAAAAATCCTCACATACATTTTGTTTCTTTCGAAGCGATTATTTCCAAAAATATTCACTTTAGCAAAAAAAAATTTTTGAAGAACCTTATTCATTTTAAAATTCATATCAAATGACATATCACAACATAGGTATCAACCGAAGAAAAATAAAAAAATGTATGTATCCATTTTTTTCGCTTCAATCCCATAGTGTGACATGTCGTTGGATAAATATGCAAACAATATAATATATATAAACAAAAAATATGAAAAAAATCATGAAAATAGTGCCTAAAAAACTCATTCAAATAAAATTAAAACAAACTTGATCAGTTAAGCCGTTTATGAGTTATCGATAAAGTCTTCCCTTCTTATTTTATTTAAAATCCTGGCAACCCTTATTTGTGACCGGATTTTCGCAGGCAACCCTATACCATTGTATTTGCAATAAAATTGCCATCATTTTGATGTATAATTCAAGCGTCAGATAGATGAGTGCAATTATCGATATAAAATCACCTCTTTAAACACGGCAACCACATAATAGTGACCGGAAAAAGATAGGCAACCTAGTTTATTTATGTTGTACAAGTTGTATACTTTCCATTGAAACTTATTTCGTTCGTCAGACAAATCGGTGAAATTTGACGAAAAAAAATTTTTTTTCAAAAGTTTATTAAAAATAGCCTTGACCATATTTCTTTAGGCAACCCTATTTACGGGTCATCCATTAATTACGTCACACGAATTTCTAGGTTTTTTTACCCCTCCCCCCCTCCTTGTCACACTTGGTCACATTTGGCAAACCCCTCCCCCCTGGTGTGACGTCACATCAACGAAATCGGCAAATATTTATTTAATATTTTATCAAAATATTTTTGACAAAAGAAATATTAGTAATTTTATAACCCAAAACTGATTAAGAAATAAAATTAAACGAATAAAAACGATTATCGTTTCTAAGACTTGTTATTTAAATGTATATTGGCGTATAAAATAATTTAAATAAATTTTCGGTTACTGATGAAGTTAAAGTGACGTCACAAAGTTTGTGACTCCTCCCCCTTGTCACAACATGTCACATTTTCTTGACCCACTCCCTCCTCCTAAACGTGTGATGTAATTAATGGATGACCCCTTATTTATGTTCTGGAACATATTTTCTTTCATATTTTCATAGTTTCATCCGTCAGACAGGTTGGTGAAGGTCGACCATATATGTGGGATCTCCTACTAATAGGAACGTGGGTCGTGTACATAGCGTGCGCAGCAGTGGGGCGGCGGCCTAATGGTACGGAACCCTTCGTGCGCGAGTATAAATATGTATAGGAATATATAATATAATCGATAAACGTTTATGGTTTGTCACGATGTGTGACATTCGTATTTAATTCTTTATATTTTTTTGCACCTGGTCCTGTCCTGCAAACTGCATCATGCATATCTACTTCAGATTCTTTTTGACTAGGCTAGGCCGATCATCATTGTTTATTGTGTATTGCATTTCCATGTTGCTACATAAAGGTGTTACAATACAATTTCGAGTACAGTGACATGGACCCTGTAAGGGCACAGCAATTCTTATTCTAAAATAACAAATTAATTCTAGGCATGTCAAACAAATTAAAATAGGTAATAACAAACATTAAAATATATAATAATATGTACATACAGTCGACGTCAAAGATATGTTTACATGTTTGCACCTTACTCCCTTGTAATAAACCGAAAAATGTAAACATATCAAAGACGTCGACTGTACATAGAAAAATTCGCCCTTGCCGCCGTGACCTAGCAGAGGACGCTGGTTCGATTCCACCCCGGGGCACTGGAGGCCTTGGTCACTTTTTCTTAAGCCGCGTCTCGATATCGCGCGGCGGCCGCGCAAGCATTGTTCGACCGCGGCAAATCTGTATTTTGGCTCGCGAGACATTTTTGGCACCATCTTGAATTATAGCGCGGCAGCCGCGCGCGGCAAGCAATCCGACGATCGACCAGTTTGTACTCAGGAACCATGGACGTACGTCGTCGTGCAGCTGCCGCTTTAATAATTATTTATCATATTGTTCACAAGAAACCAAAACGGAAAGTTCGATGGTGGTAACAACATGGTGGTAACTAGTGGGAATAACCTCCAAGTTACATATGAATGTAAAATTTCAGCTCAATCGGAAATCGGGAAGTAACAGGCCTATTCGGATTTCGAGATAATCACAAGATCTTGCAACGATTTAGAGATCAACTAGATCTACATTAGATATCGACTAGATGTGACTTGGATATCTAAGTCATAACTTGTCGAAATCGTTCAAGAGGACCTCCAGAATCGCGGAAACGTCAAAGGTCATTGGGCGTTTTTGACCCGCTTTATGAACTTTCCCGTACAGAGACCAAACTAGTTTTAAAATAGAGAATTTAATCTCACTTTTTTAAATATGTAATTTTTTTTATGTATCAACCGGCAGAAAAAAGTTATTCAACAGTATGTGTACGAGATAGTGTTAGGGTCAGTTGCACCAAACTGTTCGTACCGTTAAAGAGTTCGCTAATTTTTGATGTATGGAAAGTTTCATAGTAAGGCGCCGGGGCGCGCCGGCTGACGTTGATCAGTCTGTCAAATGTGGTTGGTGCAACTGGCCCTTAGTGTTGTGTGTTGTTATTGGAAGAAATAGTATTCAAAACTATTACTGCTCGTGTATACAAGGCCATCGCACTACCGTCGGAAGGGTTTAGGCGGAGTATGTCACTTTCTTACGAGGTCACTTTCGAGCTAGGTCACTTTCTGAGGACGTCACTGTCTGAGGACGTCACATTCTGGGTTTGTCACTTTCTGTGGTCGTCACATTCTGAGTACGTCACTTTCTGAGAACGCCACTTTCTGAAGACGTCACATTCGGAGTTCGTCACTTTCTGAGTACGTCACTTTTTTAGCATGCACGTGCACCGTGCGCCTGCACGAACAATGGATACCAGAAATTATATTAGCGGTACGGTATAAGGCCACTTTTATGTATGACATACAGAATGTTTTTTCAGTGACCATTGAAGGGAAATACGAATCTATAGACGATAACAGGAAACTGTCGTTGCCGTTTGGATTCAGACGCCCGTTATCCTCTATAGATTCATATTTTCCTTCAATGGCGACTGAAAAAACAACCTGTATATGTCATACATAAAAGCGGCCGTATGCCGTACAGCTGATTGCTGGTATCCATTGTTCGTGTAAGTATACGCTTAAATCTTAGTATAAAAAAGTGACGTACTCAGAAAGTAACGCCCACGAAAAGTGGCGTTGTTTTTTTAGAACTTGATTTTATTTTTGTTCCTATTGATATTAAACAATATAACAACAGCAACGTAATCTAACAGCAGCTATTCAAAGTATATTTGAAATAATTCCAATAGTTCTGACTTAATTCATTGCAAAAATGCTATAATGATGAGAAATGATTTTTATTTTTTTCTCAATTCTCCCATGTCTTGCAAGAATGCGACTCATACCAGTGGGTAGCAGATACATTTACCTACATACCTAGCCCTATTTCGTTTGTGTACGCTGTGGGTCATATGTCCGAACAAAACGCCCAATGACCTTTGACATATCTACCTTACAAATATCTTTAAATTATCCGTATTGTAACTTGTTGAAGTCTAGTAGAAATCTAATTCATTTTCCGAATCGAGCCGTAAGCCTAAATTTAGCTTTCAAGATTTGACCTAGATACACTAACTAACATACATAGTAACAGGGCAAATTTAATTAATTGTTTTTTTTTTTATATAAGTTTTAGTGTTTTGTTATAAAGTTGTATAAATGTTATTAAATAAATAAATAAGCTTATTAATTGTAAATAATATAAAAACTTAAGTATAGTAATTTCATTTTAAGTAACTTTAAAACTATTCCAGTCTCAACTAGATTTTCTTAAAATTTATTATCCTCATTCCTTATTAGTTAATATTATCTATTTTGATCCTTTTTAGCTGATCATCAAACACAAACATCCGCTACCGATATCCTGCCTACGGGAGTGAACTCCTAAATATCACCTGGCCACAACAGAACCAGTGAAAATGAAAAAAATAAGTACCTATTTGTAAATATACTCAAATTTGGTAAAATCATATGTTGTTTTTTTTTAATTTAATAGTACAATAAGAAAATACTTTTATTTTCTTTAGTTTACTGTGTTGTAATTAAGTTATGATTACTTAAACATTACCCAGGGCCTAAAATGAATAAAGTATGGAATAATGTTTCGCCCTGAAAAACTCTGAAATATACTTTGTAGCATGTGGTATGTATAATGAATGATTTATTTATTTGAAACAATATACCCTGTATTGTATTAATCCTTGGCAGTGCTTTTAACAATTTGTTCGAAAATGTGCGGCAATAATGACGTTTATTAAAAGTCAGAATCTTATTAGTGTCATAAATAAGAAAGATAATCAGAAAGGTCGAAGAAGGTTACCTCAGGAGCTACTAACACATACAGGCTGCTCCAAAGTAAAAAATCGTAATTAGTTAATTTCTTCGTAACCACTACCACTACACCGGTTGTTATGATACTGTCTACTGGCTCTAAATACCCTAATGCATGTGTACGTTTCCGTTTTGTCCCATGGCCATACATACAATATTGTCCATGGTATCAGTCAGTATGTGCCCTACATATACATATCCAAACCCAAACAGGCGACGCATGACATAATTATTTAAAAACAAGTATTTCGGTCTTAGCGGCCATTCACGCCATTTTTGAGGCAAATCTCAAGAGCTCGCGGAGTGCACTGAATACGCTTAGCCCGCACTTGATCAATCAACATTACGAAGTTTTTAATTTTTTCAAGATAAGTAAATATTTAAAAAAACTATGAAATTTAAGTGTAGAAAAATACCTAGTCAGCATACTATTATACAATAAATATGTAGGTAGGTACTTATTTGGCGAAGCTAATGACAATTGTCACAAGAAACATGACAATTGTTACGAAGTTTCGACACAGAACTCATTTCCTGTTAAGAATTACCCAAAATTCTTTTAAATTTTGTAAGACCCTTTTTTTGTAAGACCGATCCAAATCGTACCGACATCATGGTGACCCTAATCGTCATCAAGTTGGGGATACCAATTAATATTCAAAGTTACTACAATTTCTACCATATTCAATTTACTGTTTTTTTTGTTGCGCACATGCTTGGCTTAATCAGTTAATAATATTAACATCATAATAATTAACAAATTACTTAAAAGATATCAGAACTGTAATTAGAATATAGCACTAAAATAGTATAAGAAGGTAATGAATTTCAGTAGTATATTGATATAATTTCTATCACAATGGTATCTTTTTAACATTGGCAACATGTGCGAGTGAGACACAGGGCTCAGGTTTTTCTATCTCATGTGGACCGTTTTCTCTAGTCTGGTACGAACAACATTCTGTCTCGGTGATAAGGTTCAAATTAGTATGGCAAAAAAACTGACAACTCGCTCCAGTTTAAACAATATAACTTCATGGTTTGACGTACCTACTTAGTGGAATCTACAATTTCCATACAAATGTGGCTTTCCATTCAGACAATGCAATGGTCCTTATGTTTCATGTGCAATAAGAACCTTTTTATAAGAATTTCAGTTGGAAAGGACCTTATTGCACTTGAAGTATAAGGACCCATTTGTAATGGAAAGCCACAAATATTTGGAGGATTTTTTTACTATCAGGATTGAATATGCCAGTGATTTTGAGCTGGAAGAACTAGATAAACAAATTATTATAATATATAGGGTCTGTGAGACTCAGGTCTATTTTTTTTTTTTTGGAAAAAGCTCTTTTGGACCATTTGGAAACACTCATCATTCATTGCGGTGTGAAAACAAACATTGTAGAAAGTATGTAATCGTGACCTTTGAAATTTACAATTTGGAATGTAGGTAGCTTAAAATCGGACCAAGCTAACGCCTCGGCCAGGAGCCACGAAACGTACGCTACGTGCATATAATGTGGGTATTGCTTATGTAGGTAGTATAACAAATGTATGGCAGTCGAAGGCAGCGTCGAGCAAAAAAGAATAATAAAGGTCTGCATACGGTCACGAATTTATTGTATGGACCTCTATATACCTCACCGATAATTGCATGTGATTTCCGTTCCATTCCGGTATTTGTAGCAAGGTCTGTCGAGGCCTTACAGAATATACCGTCCGTGACCATAGACAATCCGCCCATTCTGGTGCTAAATTCAGTTCGTCTGGATGCGCCTTTACCTTAAATTAATCTTGCAAAAAAATTCATCTCTTACACCGCGCCATCTAGTTTACACTTTTGTCCCTAGTTAGCTAATGAGAGTAATCAGAAAAGCCATCTTCTGTACTAGCGACCTCTAGTCTGTTTTGGCTTAATGGTCACAAGACTGACACTGGGGGATATGGTAGTGTGCGTGAATGCATGAAATTGCAATATTTTGCAGTTTTGTCAGATTTTGATGAAATGAGACACTGTTGAGTGGAATATATTTCGATTTAGACGTAATATTTTTTATTGTTTGCGCCAATATTAACACATCTTAGAAAATTGTTTGGGTTTTGAAAGAAATAGTGATAATCCGCAATTTGTGCACAATCACGCCATCTTTTGGTGGCTAGTCGGCAGGACAGCCCTACACATCCACCTTAACAGGCGTTCCCCTCTGTCGAAAATAGGCGGCCAATGGTCAACAACTTGTCAACCATATGTATGGACTGACGTTTATCTGACATGACGTACCTATACATTTGATGTGCCCCTCCCCCGCAAAAAACGGCAGACTATTTTGTACCGAAAATTTTAGACATGGCGTCTCCGTTGGTTATATCCTCTAAGATTTTCGCGTTTACCGAGGCCCTTGTTAACAAACCTCCTTGATACATCAATGCCATATTTTATTGTCTGTGAAAACTTGTCAAAAAACAGTTTAAGGCATAGTATGTATTAAGTTAGTCTATGAATTTACTGAGTCGGTAGTGCTGCACTCTGGCGTCAGAATATTGCAGTAATATCCCCTATTGACGTATCTCAAAGTTCGAATCGGGTAGTGTATCGGCCCTTAATTCACAGTGTACGTAACATTTAAATGCAGCTTATGCAGCCATTTGCTTATGTAGGCGTTTAATGAATTTCACATGACAATCATAAATATTTACTCGAGACACTTGCAAATACATTGTAAATGATATCATAGCGGAAGGGTTCAACGACTGGGCCGTTTTTGTATCGATGCAAAGGGTGGGTGTGGGTGGTGGGGGTGGTGTAAGGCACAAGAGGATGCAGCAGATGGCAGCCTAATCGATTAGGCCGTTATAGGTTATTTTTGGAGGGCTCTATTGCTTAAGAAATAAATGAATAATAAATATTATAGTTCTTTTTCACACAAGTTGACTAAGCCCCACGGTAAGCTCAAGGAGGCTTGTGTTGTGTGTACTCAGACAACGATATATATAATATATGTATAAATACTTAAATACATAGAAAACAACCATGACCAGGAACAAATATCTGTGTCAAAATAAATGCCCTTACCGGAATTCGAACCCGGAACCATCGGCTTCATAGGCAGGGTTACTATATTATTATATTATATCCACTAGGCCAGACCTGTCATCGTACAAATACCTACAAAAATAACAAAGAAAGCAAAACAGTCCGAGACAGATAATTAAAAATAAAAACTGTGTTGAATAAATCATAGATGAAAGAGTTGAGTACGTTTGCAAGGAGAAATTACCACTCCTCTTGCCTCTTAACCTTGTCTTTTTTCTTTGCCTTTGTAAGTAAAAGAGAATCCTGCTTCGGTTTTTGCGCAAGACCCCAGACAGAACACAGTTTCTGTGCCCCAGCAATAGAGCGAGGCCCTGGGCGACAACACTGTTCGTAACAATCGCAAGTCGCAACACTCGCAACGCTCTAAGACTGCCGCTGAGAGGATGACAATTTTTACCAACGGACCCCACAACAAGTTTCCACAATAAGAACAATCGTGCCCATAAGGTCTAGTTTCCTTTTTGGGTCGAAAACTTATATTAATAAAATTCTCACCAGATTTTAGCTACAGAATCATTGATTCTATCTTTAAAGCCCACGTTCACAGAGTTGATCAGTTTATCAGAGGTAAACTTTCCCTTCTTTTTTCTCTTTATCATATAAAGATACCTAAACCCTCCGTTATTTTTCATATAACAAGGAGTAGGATACCAAAACCGCTCCAACCTTTGCATTGGACCGTCCAATATTTTTGCAATTTTTGTCGCACCAAATGCGATGTCATTTCGGCGGCTCAGAAGTCTGAGAACGGACGGTGGCAATGGGCGTGCTGCTGAGGAAACCCAAGGTCAGTAGAGTGTGGTTTCCACCTTTTAACTGCCTCGAGACCTTCGGTCCTTTGATTAAAGAAGGCCAAGCTCTGTAGGGCTTGGTGTCAAATCATGTCATCCTTATGTTCAGGTGACAAAGGCTTACATATATTTAAGTGAAATCCGAAAGCATTTTACGTCGGACACTAAAATTATACCACATCGGTGGCAAACAAGCATACGGCACGCCTGATGGTAAGCAGTCACCGTAGCTTATGGACGCCTGCAACTCCAGAGGTGCTACATGCGCGTTCCCGACCTTTTAAAAACAACTAACTTAACTGTTAACTTTGTGTTCACTTAAATTTTCCAACTACTATATCATATCAGCTCCTGAACGGCTAAAATCAACCCTAGTAGCATTTTCGTTGGGGCCCACGGTGCCAACGGTAGGGAAAACGTTGGGATGAGGTTCGTTCCGTAGCCAACATTAATTTTGTATTGGCCCACCATCGCATTTACCAACATTCGCTGTGGCACAGATGCCCAACAATGGGCCTTTGTGTATTTTGGTACCGTTGGCTAAACAACGATAATATTCGTTGGCCCAATGATGACATATATCGCATTTACCAACATTGGCAGTGGCAGTGATGCCCAACAATGGGCCTTTGTGTATTTTGCTACCGTTCGCTAAACAACGATAACATTCGTTGGCCCAATGGTGACGAATACCGCATTTACCAACATTGGCTGTGGCACGGATGCCCAACAATGGGCCTTTGTGTATTTTGGTAACGTTGGCTAGTCAAGGATATCATCCGATGGCCCAATGATGACAAATATCGCATTTACCAACATTGGCTGTAGCATTGATGCCCAACAATGGGCCTTTGTGTATTTTGGTAACGTTGGCTAATCAACGATATCATCCGATGGCCCAATGATAACAAATATCGCATTTACCAACATTGGCTGTGGCACTGATACCCAACAATGGGCCTTTGTTTATTTTGGTAACGTTGGCTAATCGACGATATCATCCGATGGCCCAATGATGACAAAAATCGCATTTACCAACATTGGCTGTGGCACTGATGCCCAACAATGGGCCTTTGTTTATTTTGGTAACATTGGCTAATCAACGATATCATCCGATGGCCCAATGACGACAAATATCACATTTACCAACATTGGCTGTAGCATTGATGCCCAACAACGGGCCTTTGTTTATTTTGGTAACGTTGGCTAATCAACGATATCATCCGATGGCCCAATGACGACAAATATCGCATTTACCAACATTGACTGTAGCATTGATGCCCAACAATAGGCCTTTGTGTATTTTGGTAACGTTGGCTAATCAACGATATCATCCGATGGCCCAATGATGACAAATATCGCATTTACCAACATTGACTGTGGCACTGATGACCAACAATGGGCCTTTGTTTATTTTGGTAACGTTGGCTAATCAACGATATCATACGATGGCCCAATGACGACAAATATCGCATTTACCAACATTGGCTGTAGCATTGAGGCCCAACAATGGGCCTTTGTGTATTTTGCTACCGTTCGCTAAACAACGATAACATTCGTTGGCCCAATGGTTACGAATACCGCATTTACCAACATTGGCTGTGGCACGGATGCCCAACAATGGGCCTTTGTGTATTTTGGTACCGGTGGCTAAACAACGATAATATTCGTTGGCCCAGTGAGCACAAATATCGCATTTACCAACATTGGCTGTGGTACTGATGCCCAACAATACCAATTGAGTTTGCTTGTGGCGTCACTAGATGGCGTTACTGTCTCCAAACATCGAAGTTATAGTTATTTTCTCGATTATTCCGGATATAATCATAATATTTTTTAAAAGTAACTTATAAATCTAATAGCTATAACTATAAAATTTATACATAAATTTAAAAAATTGTATTTTACCAACATTTTCTCAATTTAAATCTCAAAAAACATAAATCTCGCTTACGAAGTTTCGAAGTGCGGTTAGTATATATACAAATTAGAGTGTATAGTAAGTGTACTTGCTTCGGCAGTACATAAGGTAAGTACCCCTATTAACGAGCCCATTAAAATCGGCATTGATTACCGCGGTATGTACAAATAGGCGTTTTATAAGAAAGCCTATTGACTTTTTTAAAATTGAAGTACACACAAATAAAGCCTTCTCTATTGACTGTCGAATAAGTATAGCACTATTAAAGAAACACAAAGTAAACAATTCGAAAACCGTAAACTAACTCATCGGGGGCGAAGGATTTGAATGCTCCATACTAACGCGCAACACCTCAAGTAAGCAAACGCGTATTTTATTTAGAGATTTTCATAGTAATGGTGAATATTATAGATAGACTAAGACTTTATATCAATTCTCAATTATGATATGTATGGTTCCCAAATCCTCAATTTGTAAATATTTGCTGGCCAATATAGTAAAAAACAGGAAATTAAAAACCTCGGTGTTGGGTTCCATTTTTTGGTGTGGTTCCTAATTTCGAGGTATACCTCGGTAATAGCGGAAACGGTATTTTAAGTTCGAAGGGTTATATATTCTTATGTAAATACATATTTCCTTAACTCTTGATGTTATTGAAATATTTAACCGTCTATAAAGCTAAAGAGCTATTAACGTGGTATGAAATCTATTCAAGAACTCTTAATTTTAACTACAGTTTTAAGCACTTAACTGGAGGTTTCCCTAGAAACCATTATATGAGAATCTTGTTTAAATATTGATATAAAAACAAAAGCATGGCTGTCAAGTCTGTTTTATACAATGTTTCGTAATATTTAGTATCTTCCATTTTGATTGTGTTCAAAATATACGCGATCTTTATTTATTTTTATCAGTCGTAAATGAGTTTTACAATAATGTGAATTAAACCGTTTAGCGATGGTTACAAAAGACATCACTCGGTAATAAGATTTATGGGAACCCAATACCGACCCACCTACAACTTTGGTCGGAAATAAATAGGTTCATAATATAATTATTATAAAACCTATTGTATTATTTTAATTACAACAAAAAATACACCAACATACAATCGCAATCCAACGCGGCAACGCAGCGAGCGTGATGGGCACCTTTGCGTCGGGGGCGGCCCGGGACGGGATTCAGTAGGTTGTTTATTTTATACATATTTAGTTTATATTTATATTCAAGTTAAGTTTTTAATTAATTTAAAATTATGTTTGGATTATGTGTTATTACTTATTAATAAAAGATGCAGTACATCCAATATTAATTTATTTTAATAAGTATTCGATTTCACATATTTTGTATCACTGGATCAATTTGATGTTGATGGGCATTTATTTGTGTGATGAACACAGATATTTGTTCCTGTCATGGGTGTTTTCTATGTAGGTATATAATATATAATGTATGCCCAGCAGTGGAACGTATATAGGCTGAATTATTATTTTTATTTTATAAATTTGCATTTATTTATATACGTATGTATATCGTCGCCTAGTATCCATTGTTGAAGCTTTGCATAGTTTGGGGCTATGTCGATCTGTGTAAGATGTCCCCTTATATTTATTTATTTTATGTTGTTTTATGTAAATACTTGTATACAGCATGTATTATTGATACGACCACATATATATTATTATCAAAGTGTAGTTAGTAGGTGTAAGTAGACTCAAAGGAATTCACTTTCATAATAATTATATTTTACTAATAAAAATCCTCTTATTTTTCCTTATAGACTTACCTAAAAATATATTAATTGAATCTTATGATTGGACTGATTAAATATAACCCCTACTATTTATTTAACTACTATTGTCAAATAAATATAAGTAGGTATATAAAGAAGGAACTAAACATGCGATGGGTTTATCTACCCTCGTAGAAAGGAACCCTTATCCGCGGTATTTGGGTATCAATGATCAATTACCACGGTAATAGGCGATTTCGACGTTTTAAGTTTAATAATTATTTTTTCTATATAACTGGCGAAAACAAGTCCAAAAACGAATGAAATATAAATTTCGATGTACAAATTATCATAAAAAAATATGTCTTTGTTCATACAGAGCCAGCTTATGTTTCATTTTTGGCTGTCTTTGTAAAAGTTGCTTAACCCCCTCGTTAATAGGGGTACTTACCTTATACTAAAATTGGAACGATACAGAGAAGATTAACAACAACTGCTGCCTAGCCTAGGGCCTTCATGTGGATACAACCAATGCCTACCGTAGTGTAATTGTAATATTTATCAGCAAAGGCCCAACGTCGTATTACACAACCACTTACTTAACGTAGGGTAACTGTAGGACTCGTAAACAAAAGCCCATTACATAATTAGACTGTAGGCACACTATAAATTACACAACTATTTACCTACGGTAGTATTGTAAGAATCCTACACAAGGCCCAACGTTAAAGTTACAATGTTGGCCCTTTGTGGGACAAGCTGTGTTGGGCCTTCAACCTGGTGCACGACTACCTACCGACCTACCTGACTTGCCGTTGGGTAATTGTTGAATTTGCAAACAGAAGCACAACGAAAAAATTGCCCTTTTTTATTTTTTTGCAGTTGGCCCTACAGCAAGCCATACGGCCAAATGTAACAATTAACCAACCATCAAACAAATGTGTATAGGCCCAACCACGGCCCAACCAAAACCACCACCGTTGAATAATTGTATGATTTATTTAAATAGGCCCAACGAAAAAATTACTCTAATGGCCCTCTGTTGGGAATCTTCGGGAGGGCCTTTGTCGAGGGCCCTCCAGCAAATCGTACGGCCAAATGTAACAATTAACCAACCATCAAACAAATGTGTATAGGCCCAACCACGGCCCAACCAAAACCACCACCGTTGAATAATTGTATGATTTATTTAAATAGGCCCAACGAAAAAATTACTCTTATGGCCCTCTGTTGGGAATCTTCGGGAGGGCCTTTGTCGAGGGCCCTCCAGCAAATCGTACGGCCAAATATAACGGTTGCCCAACTAATACGTAAACAAAGGCCCAACAAAATCCCTACAAGAAAATGCTATTAGGGAAACGTCGCTCATGACCAACTCTTGACAATGGCATTTTAGTCAAAAGGGAATCGAAGGTCAGTACCTACGTAGGTAAATACATACAATCCCTAATGGACCATGAATATTGTGGGAAACTAAATTTTATTGTTGTCTGGTATGACTGGTATGTATACCAATATAACTACATATTTATTGTTCTATAAAATTTGGTCGTATTTGTAGTTTTTAAAGGTTAACTTTTTCAGTCGCAACTAACTCTCTCATTTTAAGATAAAAAGCTGAAATAGCCTTTATACATTCAACTTGGCATGAACATTTAAGTACCTAACATAGGTACAAAAAACCGGACAAGTGCGAGTCGGACTCGCACACCGGGGGTTCCGTACTTTTTAGTATTTGTTGTTATAGCGGCAACTGAAATACATCATCTGTGAAAATTTCAACTGTCTAGCTATCACGGTTCATGAGATACATGCGGTGACTGACAGACGGACAGTGGAGTCTTAGTAATATTGTCCCGTTTTTACCATTTGGGTATGGAAGTACGGAACCCTATAAAGCTGTATAGTCAGACCGTAAAAAGTCTGCAGCGATTTTGATAGCCCACGCAGTGCAAGTGTTATTTTAAACGTCAAACTTCTATGAAATTATGACGTATAAATGACACTTGCACTGCGTGGGCTATCAAATCCGCTGCAGGCTTTTTTTGGTGCGACCCTAAGTGCATTATCTTTTACCATCGTATTTTCACGGAAACGCACGAACGTGTTATGGAACGGAAACGTTCGTATCTGTCATGCTATCTCAGAACAAAAAGTACTGAGCTACTGAGGTTGACTGAAGTAGCATGACAGATACGAACGTTTCCGAGAAAGTACGATGGCAAAAGATTATGCACTAATACCTATATCTGTATGACTATGTCCAGAAGGTATCATATATTCCTGGTCAGGCTTTATTAGTTTTTCTATCGTCTACCTACGTCTACGCTATCGTCTACGGACTCCTCACATAACATAACTGACACTGACATAACCAACACCTATAGGTAGAATGGCTATTTTTTTCTAAAATATTTTCTGTACAAATATGGTACAAATACACATACAACCTTTACCTTAACAAAGTGACATTGTCAAGGGAATTGTCAATTCTGTTATCGTTTATCTGTCATTACATTCATTTGATGCATTATACATAAACCAGTGAATTATCATTTTATTTACTAATAGTTTTGTGGAAATATTTCCAAAACTAACGCCGGCACAAGGATTAAACTAAACAGTTATCTTCAATTTGTGGTTTCAACAAACAGAATAATATACCCACATTATTTCTTCTAAGAAAGTGTAGTATTTCGCATTCATTTGGTGTGCTGTACGAATTGTACGATTGTTTGCCACCACAGTACAATAGATCAGCATGTCGCTATGGTCTGGAGTAACGAGAAGACGGGAATACCAGTTTATAGTGGTACTATATTTTATTTAATACCGAATAGTATTTGTTTAATGAATAGAGTTCCCTGTCCTCCTAAGGCCCTACCTACCTACCTATAGTTCTTCAGTTCGATGAAATCTAAATCATATTCAATTGGAACAGAGTCGCTTTTGCTTTGTTTCGTTCAATTTTCAAACAACGCAAAATCAAACTCTATTCTATGTCCTACATTATAGGTTCCTAATTTCAGTGGCAAATTTTGGATTTTTCATTTGTATGGCTGGGCCTTAAGAGGCTATACTGTACAGTACCTGCAATAATATGTTACTCTTCGAAGGCAGCAAAAATATGTGATACGCTCTTATGGCTCTACAAATAAGATCATGTCAGATATTTTTGCGGCCTTTGTTATGTAACATTATTGCAGGTAACTGTACACTATAAGCGCAATCTCAGCGTATGTATGTCCAAAATCTTCCCCTGAGTTACGTAAACGTATGGAATTTTCTTAACTCAACGGAAAAGTCCATTTTTTGTCCCAAATCTCTCCAATTCAAAATTACCCATTTTTCAAAAACTGACATTAAAAACTACACCAAAATAAAAATCAGCCCTTCTAGAACATGTCTATGCAATGTCATCAGATTTCATGACAGACTTCCGACTAACAGCCTAACATGACTCCTTGGGTTCCCCTATCTTTGGCATAATTTTTTTTTGTAATAATTCTATTGTGCATAATACCTTTAGGCATAACATACTGTTAGCATAAACTCACTTGGTACTGGATTGTTGCGCATACATACTCTACGCATAATTTTTATTGATCGAAGTATCTTTTGGCATAAATTTAATGTCCGAATCGAGACCTGGTATCTGTTTCATTTCGCATAATTTTATTTGTAATAATTTGTTTTTGCATAATACGCCATTAAGCATAAAGTACTACAAGCATAAAATCTTATGGCATAGAAATGTTTTGCATACTTGCCAGAATCATATATGTTATAGGCCGAATATTTTTTGGCGGAAATTAATTCGCCAAATTTTTCCCAATTCGCAACTATTATTTTCTCATAATTTCATTTCTGGCAACAGTTTGTTTTCGTGGGGCCGCAGTTCTAACCTAACCTAACCCACTTTTCTGGCAACAGTTTGTTTTCGTGGGGTCGCAGTTCTAACCTAACCTAACCCACTTTTCAGGCAACACTTTGTTTTCGTGGGGTCGCAGTTCTAACCTAACCTAACCCACTTTTCAGGCAACAGTTTGTTTTCGTGGGGTCGCAGTTCTAACCTAACCTAACCCACTTTTCTGGCAACAGTTCGTTTTCTTGGGTGTCGCAGTTCTAACCTAACCCACTTTTCAGACATCAGTTCGTTTTCTTGGTGGACGCAGTTTTAACCTAACCTAACCCACTTTTCTGGCAACAGTTTGTTTTCGGGGGGTTGCAGTTCTAACCTAACCTAACCCACTTTTCAGGCAACAGTTTGTTTTCGTGGGGTCGCAGTTCTAACCTAACCTAACCCACTTTTCTGGCAACAGTTTGTTTTCGTGGGGTCGCAGTTCTAACCTAACCTAACCCACTTTTCTGGCAACAGCTTGTTTTCGTGGGGTCGCAGTTCTAACCTAACCTAACCCACTTTTCAGGCAACAGTTCGTTTTCGTGGGGTTCCAGTTCTAACCTAACCTAACCCACTTTTCAGGCAACAGTTTGTTTTTGTGGGGTCGCAGTTCTAACCTAACCTAACCCACTTTTCTGGCAACAGTTCGTTTTCTTGGGGGTCGCAGTTCTTACCTAACCTAACCCACTTTTCAGACAACAGTTCGTTTTCTTGGGGGACGCAGTTTTAACCTAACCTAAAACTTTTCTGGCAACAGTTTGTTTTCATTTGTTTTGTGAGCTAAAAATATGTATACATCCAAAATGACAATAATATGTTCCCACCCAAAGTTACAATACAATACAATAATAATGTTTTTCTTTTTACGAATTATAACCGTAGGCAGAGCTTTTAGTTACGGCTCTGCGTTAATGAGTCAGTCAGCTACATATTTAGGTGTTTTATGCATTGTTAAATATAAATTAGACTTGGATTTTATACAATCTGACGCTTTCTTTAATTTTAACATTCGTCGAAAAACATTCTGCCAAATGTAGCTTATGACAGATGGGTTAGGTCATACAAGTTATACCAAATAGAAATAATCTAAATACGTTTTCTTCGATGTAAATATTCGCCTAAATCCTATTATGCTAAACAGATTATGAAAATCACATTTCGGACATTTAAACAAATGCAAAATAAAATTATTCGTATCAAAATTCGGCCATGATAGTAGTAGTCTATTTAAGATTCGGACTTGCAAACATTCGGGCTATTGCATATTATACAAACTGAAGCTTTCTGCAAATTTAACATTCGTCGAAAAATATTTCTGCCAAATGGGTTATGCCAGATGCGTTTCGGGTCACGGAAGTTATGCCAAATAGACGGAACCCGACTCCTTGAACTATAGTGTAAATAACATTATTTGCGGTATTTGACGTCTGTCACTCACAACAGCAATACTACGTAAAATGTTTTGCACATCGAAATCACAAAGGAAAACAACTGCACTGCGAACGTTTACGTTCTACGTCTTTTTTTTGATGAATCGGTAGTCGTCTAAGTAAATCGATATGAATTTTTCATTTTTCTTTTAATAAAAATAAGGAAAAGGTGGATAATTAACTGTAAATATGGATATATTTATCGTCACTTAACAGACAACAAATTTGACACAGAAATAACATAAATAAACTTTAAAATAGATCCCCAGTTAGTTTCAATTTTGACAATGGGTGCGACCTACTCGGTCGGTGTATTAAATACACCGACCGACCGGTAGCTTGCGGGAAAACCATATAATTCTAGCTTTATTTAAATCTCAAATAAAAATTCATTATACGTCACAATTCGATACCTCAGTCTACGTGCCATCCAATCGTAATCGCTTGCTGTGACAATCGATTTGCGTTAGTTACATCTCTATATACGTCAGTCATAATGTGTCAAATACCGCAAATAATGTTATTTACACTATAGTCGAAGTTGCAGTAGTAGTAGGTACCTACATCTGTCTATGGCACATTCATTCCTCTCTCTGTGACCTCTAACCTAGATATATACTCGTATGAATAACCTATGTAAGTACTTACTTTATTTATCGAACTCCACGCTTATACTAAAATGCTGTTTAAACTTGTTTCAGATCGAGGAGGTTATGCAGAAGAAGGCGCCAGGGGTGCCTAGCAGTTCCACAAACCAGTAAGTACGAGTACAATATTTACATTCAAATATTTAATAAAATTAGCTTATAAATAACAAAGTACTTTCGAAAAATTTACGATACACAATGTAAGACTTTAAATAATGTGATGATGATGAGACATACTCACCGCGCCATCTGTTGTGAAAGTATGATATTATTTAGTTCACGTTAACGTATGCAGATGGCGTGCCGCTTATCGCAACGTGTACGCTATTTTCAACACAGTTCTCATCGGGGATATAGCTCAGTGGTAGAGCATTCGACTGCAGATCGAGAGGTCCCCGGTTCAAACCCGGGTGTCCCCTTGAAACAACATTTTTGTTTTTATTTTTTTCTAGACTTCCTCAACCAACTGCCAGTTCCCAAGTGACGAGGAAAGGGTTTTCGGCGAATTTCTTCAGGACTACATTCAGCTCTCGCGTGAAGGCGGTACCGACCGCTTCTTCAACTACTCTCCAAGAAACCATCAAAATAGGCAGCGCGGAGACCAAACCTATAACTAGAAATAGACCAAGGACAGGTACATAAACAGAAATAATCATTATCGATTTCAATATTTTTAAAGAACAAATTAAAATGTAATCTTTTTTTTTTAGTACCCCCGCCGGAACAATCAACACTAAAAAGGAGTACATTTCGTACTAAGACAGCTTCTAAGCGACTTGAAAAGCCTAGTGATCCGGAGCGGCCATTGGTCCGAGGGCACCTGACTCCCGATCCTGGGGGATCCGAGAAACAGGACTTGAAAAGTCCCAATGTAGTCCTGCAAATAGTCAGACAATCGAGCAAACCGCTAGCGGCAAAACCACCTCAAAAGATAGAAAAAAGTGACAGCATTTTACCGCCATCTTTAAAACATCGAGCTCCGGAAAAACCTAAATCAAAAATCAAAACTATCAACAACAATAATGTCTGGACTAATGCAAACGATACTAAAATTGTTGGAAAGAAACTGCTGGTGCATTCCTTAAGGTAAGACTAGTAAGTTATTTATAAAATGAAAATATAAGTTCAGTGGTCGAGTAAGTTTTGCGACATTCGCGCCAAAATACTTCCATCGGATAAAGGTATAAATTCCATAAATGCATAAAACACGCCACGCTAAAATACACTCTATTTCAAACACACAAAGTTAAGAATCGCAGGACCGATATAACGGTGTTTACGCGGTATGTGCGCAGTGTGCACGTGTTTGAATAACATTTTTTACGTTATTGCTATCGCATTCGCACCCGCATACATTTTTTCCTCAACACCATTCAGAAGAACACGTTTGTCTATTGCTGTCCTTCTTACACCTGTGGAATGTTTTCGTCATGGTATAACCCGACCGAATTGACACGACTATTTTAAAGGAGGCTGTTATTACTTTGCGGTACGTTTGAAACGAGTGGTATAATAATTGAAAGGGAAGATAGTTCTTTTTCATTGAATTCAGAGCGAGAGGGAGCGGCATGGGCAAGTTAACAGCAAGTTTGTTTGATTCGGTTGGGCCGCGGATGCCATCCGGTCGGCCGGGTGTGTTGTGCTTTCTTTTTTCGAACTTTTAAAAAGTTAATCCAAGTAATGTTTACAAAATTAACTTTGGAATAATCGGTGAAACATGGTGCGTTTTTAGTGTTGTGAAGTGTCAACGTGTGTTGGGATTAATTGCTAAGTCGGTCGGAGTACAGTGGTTAACATGGATTGGAGTTGTTATTTGGTTCTACTTCGTCTTGTTTTATTTAAGTTGGAGAGAAGACTTCTTGTCGTGCAATTCATGCATGTCAGTGTGTCATGCGGGTTGTGAAAGTGATAAATTGTTTCGCTGCTAAGACCAGCCTTCAAATTTAACGATTTAAGTTTCTTTTTTACTCTTCTTCATGGTAATGACAAGTCAATTGAAGCTGTTCAATTATTTAGCCTAGGCATCCAATTTAAATTGCCATTAAGCAGAACAGCCTTGACTAATGGTGTATTACTTAATAGCTGTTGTGTGTATTTTAATGATCTACACTGCACTATTAAGAATCATGCTAACTTCCTGTACCTACCTACTTAATAGGTATAAAGATAGGTCGGTATGTGGATATGGCCTCTGCAAACGACACGTTCCTAGCCAAATTGGCGGCCTGGGTTAAATCTTAATAACTAAGGTTAATGTACTAAAAATTTTAACCAAAACTTTCTACCTTTTCCCTCACTTAAAACGCTGATTTTTGGTAGATTAAAACTGAAATAAGATAAGATGAATTAGAATAATGCAACCAATGCAGGAACCGATGTGAGTATTAGATGCCTCATTTAAAATAAAATAAGGCATATTTTCAAACGTCATGAAACACTGACGGACCTATACTGTAGGATCTGTAATACTTACAATCTGACATTCAAAGAATGTATTGATGTCTTCTAATACCTATGTAATTCATCAAACGTATTTGGTGTAGGTGTTAACCTACCGTACGTGCGTAGAATTAATTGTTCTATGCAAACTGCGATATCTTCATTACAATCTGTGTTAAAAACAAGTAAACAATGTCTACGTGTGCATTGTAACATCTGTGTCAAACTTGTTCAATACAACGTACCTAGCTATTGTTGTTTTTCAATATGCGACCTTGAATTTAAAAATGGTTGCCTATTCGGACCTTATAATTTCTACATTTTATGCCGGCTGTACACACTCGGCGAGGAACCCAGAGACAGGCTGAGAACGAGTGTGTACTGTACATACATACTGCGTCCTTCTTGTCTCGCTCTTACTCGTCGCGTCTCGTCCTCCGATTGGGTCGGAGGGGTGCCAAAAATCACGGCGAGAGGCTCTCGACGAGTGTGTACAGCCGGCATTACAAATTAGGAATTTGACGAATCGTTACGCACACCGCCACGGTTGCCTAACCTTCAGTTTTCGTCTGAAAAACAGCTGATTCGATCTGGTGGTTTGTAACCGAGGTCAAAAATATCACTGAATATACCTATACAATACCCACTTTCTTAAAGAACGTCATTGTATAAATACAATTTAACGAAAAACGACTTAGGCAAAAAGAATATAACCACTACGTTACAGTACCTACCTGCCTAAGAACAAGTTTCAAACATGTGAGACAAATACATGGAGGCTTGGAGACGTAATTTTCCTTAATTAGGAATCGAGTCTTCGACCTCTGAATTAGCCTCCACAGCCAATATAAACTGAATGAATGGCTTTATGATTCAGATAAAATTGCCTAAAAAAAGTTATGGACTAACCTTACAAAATGAACATTCCCCCGCAGTAAGCTCATTTAGGCTTATGTTGTGGATACTAGACGACGCTATTGTTAACTAAATACCTCCTCATTACTCCTCAATACATAGAAAACATCCATGAGTCAGGAATAAAATATCCGTGGTCAACACGCAAATGAATGCTCTTACTGAGATTTAAACACAAAACCACCAGCTTTGCATTCAGGAATCGTTTCCTGTTGATTATGCAAAAGTAGCAGCCAAGAAGTAAAAATGTACTTATTGATAAAAAAAGAAATAGCTTTTTTGTAATTTCAAATAAACAGTTGATACATACAAATTCTGTGTAAATCAAGTACGAGAAGTCAATGTTCAACGAAAAACAATAATATTTACGACCTACCTCTCTGGAGTCATGTTTCCTTTGAGCGTTTAATTCTTTTGGGAATCGGTTGTTTGCTTTCTGTAGCAGTTCATTATAACGTTTCAACGAGAGACAGTAATCGGATATCGGAAGTTCGTAATGAGCTCATAACTTAACGGTCGCCTACTAAGATAAATGTTTGTTGAAAAATGCGGCTTCCTGACCTGCCCTAAATTATGAGTTTTATGACAGCCGAGAATAGAATATGACACATAGAAAATGATGCAATGCTGCTATTTACTGTTTAACGAGAAATTAAGGAAATATACGCGAAATCACAATGCTGACATTGTTTGGAAGGAAAGAAGTACAATATTAAAGTGATAGGAGAAAAGAAATTGTGAAAAGCACTGCTGATGCAGAAACAGCAGACACATTAAAATTTGGCGACGATTTAAATATAACGGAGAGTATAACAACACCACAATAACAAGTGACATAGTTGGACCTTCTTTTGTTATATTGACAAACAACTACCCTTACCTGAGAACCTCAGACAATAATATTTCGTTTCGTCCTATGGCATTGTTATTATGTCTTACATTATGTTACATTACATCACATATTGTACAAAGTATATTTAGGTTTCTCTTCTCAAGTGGCTTTAATATCTTTGTTGTTAAAAGTGCCTAAAAGACTAAGAAATACTACTCCTATTAAATAGTTTTTTATAGTTTTGTGTTGTTAATACTTATAGACGATTTAACGGTAGGGAACTAAACTACATATGGATTACAAAATCCATCTTAAATAATTAAGGCGCGGTGTGTAGTAAAATGTGCTTTTTTATCACCATATTTACAGACTTTTACAAGGATTTCATGGATTATTTTCTAGTATGTATAACTTCAGTCCTTGAACTACGTTATTGCTTGTCAGAAACACGACGGCTCCTTATTTTCTCGATAGAATCTCAAGTTGAAAACATGCCTAACACTGTCTTTATTTCCTTATGTTAGAAGTACTACGACGAAAATGTATATGAAACTTACTTCAGTCGATAGCTTTTAAGTAAATCTTCATTATTGCTTGTGCTTTTATCGATACGTTAATTTTTTCATTCATCATTTTATGAATTCAACATTTTGCCTACTAAAATGCACCCTACGCGGCAATACCTTGCGATCATTCCTCACGCCAGTACGCCCGTGACCACTGTCAGCGTCGGACCTATGCTGGTTTAGCGGACGTTTCATAAAATGGGTAATCACAGTATAATTATGCAAATATGTTATACACACAATGTTTTTTAACATACTTACAAAGAAAAGCAAAATAATTCTTAAATACGGTGACATTTCAGACATTCGTCCGTCATATTGTCATTTTATAACAAGTTGGGCAGCAAAGGCACACACCCATCTAACCAATCCGGAATTCAGTCACGATTGATAAATTGTGTAAACATATTTTAAAAGGCTATTAAATTCAAATATGTGGGAGTGTTTAGTGTATGGTGGTAACCATTTCAACACTTTTAGTTTCCGAGATCTGCGTCCTACATGCGTTTTTGTGGAAGTGGTCGAAAAATGGCTATAATGGTTTTGTGTTTAATTTGATTAGGTATTTACATTCTAAGGAAAATAAGTGTAAGTACAATTGATCACTCTAAACTTTTATCGTAATAAAAAAAATGCGAGAGTGTCATGGGACAATCGGTTGAAACGAAGTTAAGAAAGAGTCGTGACGGAAACTCGTGACGGAAAACTCTTATACTTTTTTTCGCCTAGCCTCCATCCGCCAAGTCCGTACCGTGCGATATAGAACTTTGTTCCAAAAAATGTTTTATAGCCATTTTTTATAAAGTTGTTTTTATACCACATTGGTGGCAAGCAATCATCATACGACCCGCATTTACCCTAGCCTATGGACGCCTGCAACTACAGGGATGAGACACATCATGCCAAATGTTGATTGATTTTGTGATATAGTCCTAATATATAAAATAAAGCTGATAAAGGAATACAAGACAAGTAACATTTCCGTTTTGTTGAAAATATAATTTACATGTATCTCAAGAAAATTTTAAAAATTAGCGGAAATACTTCGTGTAGTTTTGAAAATTGGTATAATTATACCGTGTGATGTCCAGATAGACATACTAAAAGTCCTCGAGGGTAGGGGGTCTTGGAGGGTGTAGCGGGGGTTGAAGATACCTTTTTTTTTTTAATTTTGCTCATATCTCGAATATCTGTACGAATAGCATTATAATTACTTCGGACAAAAGTAAAATATAAACTTTTCTACAAATGTAGTTATTTTTATTTTTACGTTACATCAATACTTTAGGAGCTACAGGTTGTTAAAGTTAACAAAGAGATAAAAAAGACGAATTAAGAAAACGTCGTTTTTTCGTAATTGTTCATCATAAATCATTTTTTGTGTTTAGAATAAGCAAGCTTAGCGACCTGCTGATGAAACAAAAAAAACGGTCAAGAGCATGTCGGGCCATAATCATTAATCAGTATGGGTTCCGAAGTTACCCGTACGTCAAAATAGTCTGATTGAGTGATTGCAAAAACTCAAAAACGGCTGGAGCGTTCAGGTTTGCTACATTTTTCCTTGAAAGTATACTAAGCACTTTCACGATTTTTTCATATTTTTTGGACACATGGTTCAAAAGTTGGGGGAACTAGGGGGGAAAACACCACTTTTTTTCTTTCATATCGATTATTTCACTAGCGTGCGTAAAGCACCATACCCAAAGGTATCATACTACATTCATTGAATGCTGGCTATAATCTGTTTTTCAAAAAACACAATTTGACCGAATCATTAGCTTTGCTAGTATTCTTCCTTATTTTCACTACCTACTTTCCCGAAATTGACTGCTAGAGTTAGACCAAGTCTGCAACGATTTTGATAGCATAGGCAGTGCATGTGTTATTCATAATTTCATAGAAGTTTGACGTTTAAAATAACACTTGCACTGCGTGTGCAATCAAAATCGTTGCAGACTTTTCTTGGTCTAACTCTATTACATTTTTAAGGTCTATTAGTAAGTACTAGTTTTTGTCTCATAATAATTTGGCATCATTTGATTAGATTCTCAGTTTGTCGCGGTATACACTCATATTGTTTATAATTAATAATTATTTACACTCACCGTCTTACCTACCATTTTTAATTTCATTAAGTACTCATCAAAATACGAATTTGGTAAGAAATCTTATTCAATATTAAATGCCGGAAAAAATCCCGGAACTGACAATTCAGAATACCGATGTCGTCAGAATAAGGACGTAGAAGTGCTGCGCGGGAATGGTGCGCCGCGCGGGGCGCCCGCCTGCCCGTTCTACCACTCGTCTGCTTCACCCCCTTGAAAACGTAAAACTCGAGTATACGAGCGCCTTAACGATGATGAGTTGACGAAGCCCGTTGCGGATTTTATCGCTGTAGTTTTTTGTGATGATGCCTGTAGCTGATTGTAAATTTGTGTTTACCTGACGAAGCCTGCGTTGCGGATATAAAAGTATGGTCTTTGAATAAATAAGCTGATTTGAATAATTAAAAAATATCACTTAACAGATCTGTCAAAACGGTAGGTCTGTTAATTCTCTAACGGTTTATGGAATAAAGAAACCGGGCATAAGTTATTACTTGTAAACTTTCTTCACTTAAATATAACAAATGAGCTGGATACGATAGCAATTCTTTGACCAAGTGCCTCGCCAAGGGCGACGCAGCTCCTTACAAAGCGATAATTTTACGGCACCATTACTCATGCAAGAACAGTGGCTCTGTGATATTTAATTTGGTGGGGTTAAATGTACGAGTCATACGTGCACATGGTAAACAGATGGGGTAACCGATGGATTGTTTTGTAGCTCTTTTCTATATGCGTTGGTTGATTATTGATGCATATATTTAGGTTGAAGACCTTATTACATACTTACCTCTAGGAGTGAGAAACTTGGATTAGAGAGAAATCTCTATGAGCGAGAAAAATATTCTGGCCCCTTGAACACTCGCTTTTCAGGTTTGGCTTTATTTCGAATAGGGATTGCAATCCGGTCCGGCGGATCCGGTAATCCGGCCGGATCCGGCACTTTTTAGGAGCTACCGGATCCGGTTGAAATCACCGGATCCGGACCGGATCCATGTAGATAGCAAAAAAAAACCGGGCAAGTGCGAGTCGGACTCGCGCACGAAGGGTTCCGTACCATAATGCAAAAAAAAAACGAAAAAAAAAAGCAAAAAAAAACGGTCAGCCATCCAAGTACTGACTACTCCCGACGTTGCTTAACTTTGGTAAAAAATCACGTTTGTTGTATGGGAGCCCCATTTAAATCTTTATTTTATTCTGTTTTTAGTATTTGTTGTTATAGCGGCAACAGAAATACATCATCTGTGAAAATTTCAACTGTCTAGCTATCACGGTTCGTGAGATACAGCCTGGTGACAGACAGACGGACGGACGGACGGACGGACGGACGGACGGACGGACGGACGGACGGTCGGACGGACGGACGGACGGTCGGACGGACGGACGGACAGCGAAGTCTTAGTAATAGGGTCCCGTTTTACCCTTTGGGTACGGAACCCTAAAAAGACCGCACACAGCACCCACTGTGCGTTTTAGGTGAGATAAAGGCTACGGATGGAAGAAAGAAGTTAAACAGAATAAAGAACGAATGAAAAAGTCAAGATTTAGTAAAATAAGAAGATATGTATTTAATATGACGATAATTGAGAACAGAAGAGGATTTCTTCTTCTTTCATGTTGGTGGCACGAATCGGCACGATACGACGATTACTTAAATACTTAGAAGTATACTATAGAAGTAATATGGTCCTGGGTTTGAATCCCGGTAAGGGCATTTATGTGTGTGATGAACACAGATATTTGTTATTTGTTCCCAAGTCATAGGTGTTTTCTATGTATATAAGCATGTATTTATCAATATACTATACGTATTTACTTATATCGTCGCCTAGTAGTACTACCTAGCTAGCTAGTACCCATAGTACTGTTTGTTGCTACGAGCTTTGCTTGGTTTGGGGCTAATGGATGTCAGCGTTACAAATAATTCCGTCAAAGAACAGTTACGAAAACTTGTTCTTTCAAGGAGTTCCAATTCCCATCCCATAATTATCGCATTAACAGGCTTTGGAATCGAATCAAATCTATAATTTTATTGTAAACGTAAATTTGAGCAGAATGTGAATGATTATATATAATAAAATTAATAAATGACTTAAATTTCACATTTTTTTTTAAATTGAGATTGACATTGTAACACTAAAGTAGTTTCTTATTAACTTCAAATTGTTGTTTTATGAATACATTTGTAAAAATACCCTTTGTTTCTCATATAACGCATAAAACTTGAGAAATATGTCATTTAATTAACTTTAATATCCTTACACCTAACCGGATCCGGTCCGGCCGGATCCGGCCGGAATGTGGTCAAAATCCGGCCGGATCCGGCCGGATTGAAAATCAATCCGGTTTGCAATCCCTAATTTCGAAGTTAAATAAGGATGGATAACGAATATACCATTTTAAGAAGGATATGACCTATTAATTGGAGATTTGGGTTATGTTCCATTTTCTTTAAGCTGTCTTAATTTGCTTTTATGGATGGATAGAAGAGTTTGTTCAAGTCTTGAATGTTGACTTAACGTTCGACGAACATTGTTATCTAATTTGTTATTCTCCGCACAGACAACGGTAGAAAGTATCGTGATTGGAACGTCCCGTCCGTCCATCACATTTCCAATAAGTTCATCGCATCAATGAACTTTGACTTGAAATAACTAACACGAATTATTTTTGACGTTGAACATCGAAAGTTTCTGCTTTCTACTATCGAGTGGTGGGCTCCAAAGCAATTTTATAAAAGTATAAACTCCTTGCAAAGGATTACCTACTTATCTGGCTAAATTAACGAGGCACATGAAGCAGTTTTTGCCCGAGAAAGTTTGTTTGGATTGGACGAATATAAGCGAATACAAAGAGTCTTGTATACCTTTCACTTGCTCAGAGTATTTGTGATGACCGTCAATGGCGTCAATAAAAGTAAGAAGAAGTAATAAATAAGACCAATTCACCAAGCTATCCAAGTTTTGCTCATGCTTGGCATCGGAGCAGATAGAACATTTATGTACTTTGAGCCACAAAAGCTAAGAAAAAGAACGATTGGGAGTATCATTTTAAAACTCTTTGGCAAAGATCTCACGTTCAAGATAAGCTTCTGATTACTTCACATCCATTCGTATTTAGTTTCGGAGTATTCCGTAATATTACGTCAATTATGAGACATCATACATAACATTCATTCATTCGGCTGTCTTCGTGTTGCAGTGTAATTATCTGATTACTCTGTAGCTGATTAATTGCACTAATTACATTCCACACCTGCGGCGGTGTAGAAGTGCATGCTTGCAGTTACTTGTGGCGATTCTCAATTGACACCTGACACTGAAATTTTCCTGTAATTTCTGATTTGATAAGTAGGTAAAATTTAACGTAAAAAAGCCTACAAAAAGAGGGCAGCACCCGTCGTGCACCTAGCGAATAACAGCAACAACATCTTTAGGTTATATAAAAATGCAGTATGTCTATTTTAATGACCCGTGGTGAGTGAGTACACAATTTTACGTCTTCCGGTCAGGTGCACAAGGAAACTGTAAATGCAATTTACAGCCCCGGTGACGTAAAATTGTTTACACGTACACTGGAATCTAGTTAAGAACTAACGGCAACCGAGAAGGAGGGCTAGACTTGCCTTAACCACATACACATTGCTCCAGTGATACATTCATAAATTACTCATACAAAACGTAAGCAATTACCAAGTGTTCTTAACTGTTTTTCCTCATAAAAGTACTTGTTATTAAGACCAGACGATCATATCTGTAGTAGGTACATATTATAGCGAATATGCATTGTTACTTGAACAATTAATACCTACTTGTGTTTTATAATGAGCCGCTGGCGCCACAATGTCATTCCTACACGCCGGTGCCACGCAATGTAAATAGTTGCCTGTCTCTTATAGTTAGCAGAGGGCTTTAATGCAGAAATGTAAGTGAATTTAGCACTTTGTATGCAAGCGAAAACGTCTATTTCAAACCTGTTTTGTGGTATTCAACGCCAAGTAATAGATACGCGAAGGTATATAGCTGGCAAGGGATAAACAAGTCATCGAACTTGAATATTTTAAGTTTACTTTAAGGGCACATCAAAAAGAGTTCTTGAGTAGATTTTCCAAAACCTTTGGCTAGTAAGAGAAGACCGTTTTAATTCTGAGTAATCAAAATTGTATCTGCTGAATTCGCCGCCATTTTTAAAACAGCAAGACGTCGATACTTGAAGAGCAATCTAAAATATTCTGAATAAAAGTACTTAAGAGAGGACTTCCGTTATCCGTTGGGCAATGAGGGTGGGTAACTTCAAATAATCGAACCGAAATTAAGAATCGAACGTCCGTTACAGCAAGACGCCATTATTAAAGCAGGAAACTAAATTTCGAAGCTGGAGCCCTTTAAAATAAAATTTGGTGATAAATGTATGTGATGTTTGCGTGGTTTTGATGCTCATGCTTCAGAAAAACAGTTGTAAGATAATTGTAGATACTTTTGTACAATGTTTTCACTGTAGCTTCGAACATAACAAGATTACACTGAAATACCATACCGTTGATAGTATAATATTCTTCTATATCAATTAATTACCAAGCCTAAACACTTATGAAAAGTCTAAGGTCAATTGCACTCGGACTGGTTCTACAGAGAAAGTGTTACCAACTAAACGGCAGTGCACGTGCAACGGGACTTTCTGCGAGAGATCGTTTCCCATTCCCATGGCTCGAGTGCGAGACACGCGAATGATTGATCTATTTTATAATGAATCGGTAGGAAGAGAGATGGGAGACGATAACGGTTATTAAATCGATAAGTCAATGTAAGATAAGAAAACGCAATTTATGTTATAACAGCGACCCACCCCGGCTTCGCACGGGTTACACAAAACCTTAACAAATTATACACCTAAACCTTCCTCAAGAATCAATCCTATTGATTGGTGAAAACCGCATGAAAATCCGTTCAGTAGTTTTCGAGTTTATTGCGAACATATATACATACAGACAGACGCGGTGGGGGACTTTGTTTTATAAAATGTAGTGATAAGAATCTGAAATTAGAAATAAAATTTTGACTCCTAAAGGGGTGTTTCAAAAGAACTCTTCCGTGAAAAGGATAATTCTGAAGATCAACAATCTAATCAACAAAACCAAAATAAATACGATAAGGTAATTTGCGACATACGACGACCTTGTGGATAAGAAGGTTGGAACTTCCTCAAATATGTAATCGATGAGTTTTTAACAACTATCAGCTGTAACTGTAACTTTTCAATGTAGACTGAACTTACACATATGACTCATGCAAGTCTCACGCGAAGTAAAGAACCAAAATACATGCTATTTATTTAGTTCAGTCGGAATGCATAAACGGCAAAACAGACAGATGAGATGAGACAGCTATAACCTGGATTAACTGGACTGGATTGGACTAACATAAATGATATTTTTTATCCCACAAATGATCTGAAGCAACGTGTAGGAGTAACAGGTGGGGTGTCCGTTAAACCGCTTCTAGGGGTACTGTCATGGCCTGAGGCCATACAATAAATAATAATCCTAATTAGTTTATATTGACAGTGCTCAGAAATTACAATCGCAATTTCATGCTCAACGCTCTTGATAATAAGACAGGCCACTCTACTTAACCTGCGCTATGTCACACCCAATTTACGACAGTCAATGTAATTGAGCAGAAATGTAGCTAGTGAAACTAAACTAAAAATAAATGAAGAACAGGCGTAGGTATAGTCAGCCAAGAAAGTGGTTTACCATCACTTTTCGACTCTATCATCTGATTGATAGAGTCGAAAGGTGGTAAACCACTTTCTTGACTGACCGTACTATGCTGCTATAAAACAGCATACTCGTAATTTGTAGCTATTTTTAGCTGATTCAAACACATTTCTAAATTTCTAATATTATGACATTTATAAGTACCTATTGCAGGTTTTTTTTAATTGTTCCCTTGTGGGCTTGTGGTACCACAGGAGTGGAATAAACTAGTGGCTTTATGAGATGTAGATCTCGCCAGCCCCCTTTTCTCTGCCATTTTGAAACATTTCCTAAAACCAAATCGACAAATAAAATCCATATCATTTCTGTCAAAAATTTTCACTGGGATCGGTTAAGAAATGCGACCTGGGGAGAAGAATAGCTGAAAAGATTTTTCCCCGAGTTGAATCGATGACGCTTCGCTCGCGCTTTGTGATCTCTCGGTCAATAAGAATCAAGGCACGAACTACATCCAAACGATGGGCGCGTTTACCTTTACCATCATGATTGGCACGCGACGGGGCAGACCGTCCTTTATAGGCCGTGGCGGGTCGACCACCTTACTTCTATTGCTCTAAGTTCAGGGCTATATCTATTTTATATGGTCTGGTATTGCAACTGTATCAATCAATGCTTTAGGAGCAGTGTTATATGTTTTTCATTTTTTTTATGTGAATAGAAGAGGTAGAAAATATATTTGAGAATCAGTCTTATCAGTCAACGTGAAAAGTCCCTTGGTATGAAATGAGGATGAGAGAAAATCTGGGTTTATTGAAATGAAAAACCGGGCAAGTGCGAGTCGGACTCGCGCACGAAGGGTTCCGTACCATAATGCAAAAAAAAAAACAAAAAAAAGCAAAAAAAAAAACGGTCACCCATCCAAATACTGACCACTCCCGACGTTGCTTAACTTTGGTCAAAAATCACGTTTGTTGTATGGGAGCCCCATTTAAATCTTTATTTTATTCTGTTTTTAGTATTTGTTGTTATAGCGGCAACAGAAATACATCATCTGTGAAAATTTCAACTGTCTAGCTATCACGGTTCGTGAGATACAGCCTGGTGACAGACGGACGGACGGACGGACGGACGGACGGACAGCGAAGTCTTAGTAATAGGGTCCCGTTTTACCCTTTGGGTACGGAACCCTAAAAATGTTGTGCATTGGAGGGCGCCAAGTCCACTGGTCCCAGTCCATTATGTTTCTCAAAACCCTTATTGTCCACAAAAGTCTTCCATGTTCCAACCCCAATAATAGGAAAAAATGTCTGCTTATTAACTCAACTTTCACTAATTAAGTAGTAATAGCATTAATTAACACCTGCGCCAATTTATTAGTTTGCCGATCACACCACAGGCTTCCTTACTGAGCTGTGGCAAAAAAAAGTCGCCATAACTAAATAGACAGAAGACAGATGATGATAATATTTTGAGTTCGCATGCAAAGATTTGTTATGTATTGAACCAGTGAGACACAGCATGGCCTGGCACTGGCATGTTTTAATACAATCTATTGCGGTGTTGATTTCACATCATCGACCGCATCGGAAATTCGGAACATTCGGAATGCATTCCGACTACTTAGTAGACTCGGAACTCTTTAGTAACTTTTACATCCGCGCCCCTTCGTAAACAAAAAAAAAAATGGTTTCACATTTTAGTTTTATTTCTAATGTTTCGGCCAAACTAGCCACAGACTGGATTGGATCCCACAGAATGAGACTCGGAGCAGAGGAAGATCAAAACGGAGTTGGCGGGGCGACCTAGATTCATTTTATGAAATGCACACTGCATTGGAGAGGACAGGAGAGGACTAAATGGCGGAAGAGAGGGGAGGCCTTTGCCCAGCAGTGGGACACTCTTAATATAGGCCAGTAAAAGTGTTTTGTTAAAATTTGGGTTTATTTAAAAATAACTTATCCATGTGACATCATAGGCAAATGGTTTGCCTGTGGTTTGAAACTGAATTAACTTAAGCCGTTTTTAGGGAATATTAGGCAAAGCTCTGCGTAGGTGGCACCCTTTGTGGCACATACAGTAAACAAACCACATTGACACATCACACGCCACGTCACATGGCCTACCGCGAAACAAGAAAATCGAAATTTCGTTATCTAATCTCTCTATCACTCTTGCATATTCGAGCGATAAAGAGGCAGATAACTAAATCTCGATTTTCGCGTTTACCGGTAGGCCCTTGTGTAGTCAAGTCAAATATACTTTATTCATGTAGGCCTAGTAACAAGCACTTATGAAGTAAACCGCCTTGATGCATCAATGTCATATTTTATTGTCTGTGAAAACTTGTCAAAAAACAGTTTAAGGCACAGTATGTATAAGTTAGTCTATGAATTTACTAGAGTCGAGTCGGTAGTGCTGCACTCTGGGGGCAGAACATTGCAGTAATATCCCCTATTGATATCCAGTTCGTTTAGATTTTCAGTTTTCTCCATAGATTATGTGTATGAATATTTATGCTCGTTTCAAATATAGAATATTAACCATAGACAACAGACCAGCTTCCATATCGGCAGCGGGCGACCTCCCGCGGCCACGGCTGGGCGTTCACCCTGTATCCGTGTCAGTACTGCGTACTGCGTTTAAAAACAAACTATCAAATCAAAAAAGGAATTACCATTTTGGACCCACTTGAGACGTATAAAGATCGAGATTGATTTTAAATTGACTGAAAACTTAATGCGTAACGGTCGTAAAGCTTAGTGTGTTCTTTTTTCGAATGATCGCGTCCAATCAAAGTGGCATTGGCATTCCCAGCGATTCGTTCCCATTGGTTGCTTTTCGCGCGCTTTTACGTTTTGTTTACATGCTTTAAAATAACCTGTTTTTATCTCTTGTTAACTTTTCATTCAACATCGATCAATGTCCCTTGTGTGTGTGAAGGTTACACATACGTATAACTTATCGCGATCGCGTTATCTAGCCATTGTAAATGATTTAAATAATAACTCGATAAATGTCGACCTTGGGCGTGTCGAATTGTTATGAGTGCACGTTTCGTTTGTATTACCGTTAGCGCACACCATAAGTCTCCGTACAATTTCCATTGTTATTATTCAAATCTCAAGTTTACATTTCACGTACTTAAATCGGGTATGGGTACTATGGTATTTTGAATAACAAGTGCCTTTTTATTATAAGTACTTACATTACAAACCGTATTATAATTTCAGTATGTAGTCTATATGCAGCATAATATATAAACCTATTTTCCACTGAAACGTCAAAAGTTACCTACTAGGAAGCGAATTTTAAGGAATATATTCGTCTGTGTCCAGGGTATTAAATGCTACAATACATAGGTAAGTATTCAACTGACTTTCAAAACGGTTCTACACGAAAACAACTAGTCGAGTGGAAGATATTAAAATTTTTTACTTGTATACAGTTAAGTTTTTGCTAGAAATTACTTTGCCGCACCCACTTGCATGTTTTGGACACCGTTACTCGAACGACTGGCAGAATAGGGAACGAAACATCAAATTAACGATTATTGTCTTTGGTCACGCGCGCACACCCTTCATGCTAGATCATGTGGGTTTCAGGCATTGTTTTGAAAGTAAAATTAATAATATCTATGCCCAATATGGTCCCTTTTAACAAAAAGAAGAATTCACACTCTCGGTTTGAAATTCTGGATTTGGATTGAAGATTTGAAGCGTTATTACCAAGATGACATCGACAACCGCCAAACGAAAAAAAAATGTATTAAGAATGATAGATGTTAAGAAAAATCACGTCACTATTTCAGTACATTATTTAAGTTTCAATTGCCGTTTTCTATCAACAATTGTCATCTTGGCTAGGCCCCCAACTTGGTCATTGACAACATGACAACCTACGAGACGTAAAACTACACGGTGAATTCAGATGGATTTTTGATCAGTTTGTAGCTTCTGCCTTTATAAGCAACCAAGCAAATTTTAAAGTCAAGATATAAGTGCGACATAATATAGTAGAAATTAAATAAAATGGAACTTAAAAAAATCAGTACTAAATTGTTGCCATGTTTAAGAATTTACGTCAAAAATATGACAGTTACGTACGAAGTGGCGCCCTCAATAATTTTCAACAGTTTGTTGTCGGACTACACTTGGGATCTGGAAATATAGAGCTGATCAAGCTCGAGGATTCGAGTTAAATTGTTGCTGATCAAAAGTCACAAGCCTTCAAGGCTGGATTATTCTCAGAAGGCTAATTTCACAGCACCTACACACCAGCCATTGTACATATTGTACGATACCCACATTGTAGATGGTATACCTTTTACATCATTGTATACAAATGCAATTTTTGCATCACGTTATGGTAGTGGACGTACGAGCTCCTTACTCGGTTAGGTTGTATGCAGCACGATGCTTATCGTATAAATATAGCATGTAACATACACACATATATATATATATATATATATATATATATATATATATATATATTAATTACGCCTATTTTCCGGAGGGGCAGGCAGAGACCACGGATTTCCACTTGCTACGATCCTGACAAACACAGGTACAAATATACCAAATACTTAGTTGATATGAGCAGCAATGGCGGCGCATCATAAATATTGACATTAAACTTCTTGGAAACTCGTTATTTTTACAATAATCCATAACCCCTTTTTGATCCCATTCGTCCTTGAATCTGAGAACAAAGAACTTTAAAACGCTATCTATGTTAGTAACAAATGAACAAAGCAATAAAAAGCCCCTAGGTGTGCCCTATTAGCATAGGACAGGGGAGCGTCCGTTGGGGGACTAGCGAATAGGGTTGCCAGCGCAGAAATCAATATCCTGATTTAAATTCGTTTTTTTTATAAAAAAAAACAAACGAATTGATAACCTCCCCCTTTTTTTGGTGTCGGTTAAAATTACTTATATCCAGTGATCATACATTTTCCAGCATTTTTGGTGCAGCAGAGTGGTTAACGGAATTGGTAAATTGGTATAGATAATTTCAACTGAAATGGTAAATTAAGGTTAATATTAACGTAATTAACGCTAATTAATCATTAGGGTTGAAATTATTTATACCAATTCCGTTAACACCACTCCGCTGCACCAAATCGATTCGCGTGGTGTTAACGGAATTGGTATAGATAATTTCAATTGAAATGGTAAATTAAGGTTAATTTCAACGTAATAAACGCTAATTAATCATTAGGGTTGAAATTATTTATACCAATTCCGTTAACAACACTTCGTGCACCAAAAACGCTGGAAAATGTACGATCCCTGCTGATATCCATGATTGACCATAGTCCTTGCTGGTGGATATAACATTTACTGTGAATAATATCTTAATTTATTCCTTGCTTTAGGACACATAGTACTTAAAACCTAATTGGTACCTACTTTATATGGTTCATATTGTTCATAAATACTGTCTTTTAAACAGTCTGAAAAGTCGACATAGCTCAAGGGGTCAAATAACAACTTTGCCCTCTTATACCTAATGAAAATAACTATTTATCTACCCATAGAGTGTGTCTTACAAAGTTTCAATCTAATTCTTGGGTAGGTACTTACATACCCACTTTAGAATGAAGTAATAGTTATTTGTACAACAAGAGATCAAAGTTTGAGATTTCTTCGAGTGCTTATTTTGAGTCCCGTGCAAGCGAAAGATTCTATAATAGATTCACGAGCGTAGCGAGTGAATCTAATTTAGAATCTTGAGCGTAGTAAGGGATTCAAAAGCGCACGAGATGTAAATAACTTTGATCTCGTGTAGTACACAAAATTTTTCACCCTAAGCAGTGAGAACATACCTAGAGGGACAGAGATAATAGAACCCAAGTATATCGAATTAGACCCCGCATGTTGAAATGACTATAAAGGTCACTTGAATGTCATTTTGTCTCACTCAATGAGCAAAATCGCATTTTGCTCACTGAGTGAGACAAAATGACTCAGTGAGCAAAATCGCATTTTGCTCACTGTTTTTAAGAAGCAAAACAAGGGTGTTCGAGCTGCTGAGGTGAAAAAGATATTGCCTGACTGACAAATCCTGGTGTCTCGTAACCCTACTGGAACTTAACTGACACAGGAAGGGTAATTGAAATTTAAATGCATTTTGCGTTTCGATCGCTGCATTTGTTATGCTCGTATGAAAACGATTGCGTTTGATAGCTTTTTCGACGGCAAACAATCTGCTTTTGAACGCCAAGAAAACCAAATGCATCAAGTTTACGCTACCTAACGTCAAGCAGGTAAATAACAGCAAGATTAAAATAAAAGGTGATACGCTGGAATTTGAGGATCGAACTGTTTTCCTGGGAGTCACTCTAGACTCCAAACTGCAATGGCATGCACATATAGGCACTCTAGCCGGAAAACTTAGTTCAGCAGCCTATGCAGTGAGGAGAATCAAACAGCTAACAAACGTAGAGACGGCCAGGCTGGTATACTTTAGTTACTTCCATAGTGTTATGTCTTATGGAATTCTGTTGTGGGGAAAAGCGGCAGATATTCAGACAATATTTGTGCTGCAAAAACGAGCTGTACGTTCCATCTATGGACTGGGCGCTCGAGTATCCCTAAGAGAGAAATTCAAAGAAGTTAACATTCTTACCGTTGCATCTCAATACATACTAGAGAATATTATGTATGTTCGGAAAAACATCCACGAATTCAAGGTTAACAGTGATATCCATAACTATAACACTAGAAACAAACATAAGCTTGCTGTGCCCGCCCACCGCCTCCGTAAGGTTAGTACGTCTTTCGTCGGGAACTGTACACGTTTTTATAACAAAGTCCCCACTGATGTAGTGAATTTACCACTTCACAAATTTAAGTCGCACATTAAGCGCTCCTTGTTAAGTAAGGCGTACTACACTGTAAATGATTTTATAAACGATAGAGATGCCTTTAAGCAGGTAGCTTAATTTCATTAGTATAATAAGAGCTAAATAAATATTGTTTTTTTTTACATTGTGAATTAAATATGCTAGTGTCCAGTAGAATTGACACATGAGACAATGATGTTCTCGCTTGATTAAATTGTTTAATTTAATTTTAGTTTTGGACACTTGGAGACCTTATACATCTCTAAGTATTTATTTATTTATTTTATTTTTATTTTTGATTGTACATACCTATATTTTTAATGTTTCTGACACTTAGAGACCTTTACATCTCTAAGTCAACTTAGGCTAGTAATTATGTGAAGCTATACTGTCTTTTTATGTAACATACGAGCACAAAATGCCGTGTCTTACTGTTACATGTTATTACTATTTTAATATTATTATAGGCCGGAAGCTTGAACATGTCATGCTCGCTTAAAAGTCTTTACTTACGGTGGCGTCGTTGATCGGGTCGCCACTTTCCCGAATGAAGGTTGAGGGAGGCGATGGCTGAGATACGCGTCATACTCGTGAACGGGTGCTGTTTGTGGAGACTGGTCTGTTTAAGCTAACACAAGCTATTATACTTAGTAACTTTATTTTTATTAATTAATTACAGTGAGACGCCTCATTCTGCTCTCGTATGTTTCTTTTCTCTTAATGAATGTATTAATTATACAGGATATTGACTCTTGGAGACCCTATACATCTCTAAGGATAACTTGATAAACTATATAATCTTATAGTTCTGACACCTAGAGACATTTACACCTCTAAATATTATAGATTTTTTTTTTGTGTTTTGTATCTGTATTTTTTATGTAATTCGACATTAAGAGACCATATACATCTCTTAGTAATTGTAATACGTTAGATTGAATTGTTAGTTTTATTTTATAAAATTGTTGATGTTATTATTTTTGCTTATATGTAAATTCAATGATGACGTGTAAAAGTGCCCTTGTGGCCTATTTGCTGAATAAATGTTGATGTTTGATGTTTGATGTTTGATGTTTGATGTTTTAACTCTATCGTCTATGAAATAAGGCATATTTTAAATCAATGAATATGAGTACCTACCCATAGTTGAAGCAAAGACATATGTAACTTCGTATAAGACGAATAAAGTCTACGGAAAAAACGTGCCTCGGAATTCAAGCAAAAGTCATTCTCGAATAGATGGCGCACACACCTTTAGCCTATCCTCGGCTAGATGGCGTGACGACACCGTTTCATATTTAACAATTTTAACACATAGATATCAGTGAATGAACAGGGATCAATATGATATAAAAATAATAAAATCATTTATCCATATATATACATTTTTTGATAACTTTATACGTTTTTATTTTGAGTTTTAGTCGTGTGTCGATAGATGGCAGTAAATTTACAGTGACTACAAAATTTACAATGACAGGACCCCTCTATACTATCTATTCTTTTTGGTTGAAGTTAACAAACTATTATTTACTTACAAAAATCAATAGCTTTTATTTTATAAAGATGGATTAGTTACTGCAACGTACAATTTAACTAACTAACTACAGTAGTAAGTAAGCGTGTTTAGAATACCTACTAAAGTTTATAATTGTCTAGGATTAAAGTATTTAATAGCTTAGTGACCTAACTCATGTCAACTCTTATTCTCAAAAGTGCATGCTCTGATATTTTTGACGGCTACGTTACCAGGGGCGTATTTTGAAATTTGGCGCCCCGGGCCAATAACATCTAGCGACTTTCACCAAGGAGGAGTTTTGGCCGAAGGGTGTCAAGTTCCGGCGGTTCCGCGGCCGGCTCCCTGACACTGCGGGGTTGCGAACTGCATCGCAGCCATAATTGTGTGTTTTTAGTTTTAAGATATATTTTGTAATAATTAATATGTATGCTAGTTTTAAGGTATTTATCTATGGGCCAATAGTTGCCTGAAAATAAATATTTTCATTCATTTTCATTCATTCATTCATTCAATACGTTTTGCCGCCCCAGAAGTCCAGGAAGAAAAACAAAATGCAATCCGCCAGGGGCGGCATATGCCGCCCCTGGGGGTTGGCGCCCCGGGTCATGGCCCGGATGGCCCTAGGGTAAATACGCCCCTGTACGTTACACGTAGTGCCTTGTCATGTTTTGGAATGGCAAATCCAGTCTGTCAAGTCTGTGTCTGTATGTATTGCGTCTTTTCGTTGTATTTGGTTGCTTGTATTCGTCTACCTAGTGGTATATATGTGACCAGATCATCGATTTTGATCATTTCATGATCTTAGAATTGATCACTTCATGATATGGTTAGGTTAAAAAGGGTTGGTTATTTCATGATGTCGCCAACCGATCATTTCACGAATGATTGGCACATGATGAAATGATCAATTCTAAAGATCTGGCTACGACATATACATATTTCTAATGTCATCCAAATTTGTTTTAATCGTTATCTAATCGACCATGTGGAATAATTACCTATCTGTAATTACCACCTGATAATCTATTTATAGATAAACTGTGTACCGAGTTACCGACATTACCGACGCTAATTCGAACCGCGAGCCGTTGACACAAAAAAACTTACTCGACAACGAACGAACGAAACATGATATAAAAAGTGTTCAAGATGATGAAATTCAAATCACTATTCCGTAGAGGACCAAGCCAGGGGAAGCAAGAACCTGCACTGAAAGGCGCTCCTTCCGTTTCAAGTCTCGATTCAAAGCATCATAAGGTTGCGCCAACGAGGGACAAGACTTTAAAGATCTTTGGGTCGAAAGAGAAGCTTCATAAAGCGCATAAGAAGAATTTAGGGAACAATAATGCTGTAGTGGAAGAAGGGGAGGGGGAATTTGAAGATGCGCGGGGGTCGTATGACAGTGCTGAGGAGCTGTCGCGGGGGTCGCAGGAGTGCGTGAGCTTGCCGGTGATGCTGAATGCGGAGATGCCCGGCTTCCAGGAGGTGGAGCTGCGACCGAGATTGCCGTCTGAGGTATGTTTTATTACTTACTATACATATTTTTTTGGCCTTTGGTCTCCGATTGGTACACTACGCTGCGTGGAGCTTCATCACGTTTTTTAAGTTTTTTCTCTTTTGCTTTCCCATACAATTTAATACTACGCATCGTATGGCATTGTAGGGCGTCAACCGGAAACCTATTGGAGCAAGTTAATTGTGAATTTCCATCAGAGAAGGGTCCTTTTAATAGTGATGTACCGACTATTGATTTGGCCGACTAGCCGACTAATCGGCGCTCGAATGGCCGATTAGTCGGCCGACTAGTCGGCTAGTCGGCCAGATCATTAGTTTCGTATAAGTTCTGGTGAAAAACAATAGTTTTGCTCCTTTGGTTGCACTATTCATCATATTAGCTTGGCTAAAACGTGTTCTACAGGTGATTCGGTCAAAATGTGTTTTTTGAAAAACAAATTATAGCCAGCATTCGATGAATGTAGTATGATACCTTTGGGTCCGCTGCTTTACGCACACTAGTGTCCCATGCCCTCCCCCTGACGCAACCCCCCCTTTTAGCATGAAATATGTCCCGCTTGACAGTTTTTTTATGTTTTGGGGAAAGTATACAATATAGGAAAAAAGTGTCAATGAAAGAAATATCGCTATTAAATTATTAACAAAAAAGGTTATATTCATTTTTTTTATATGACGCACCATATTGATGTTATGGCTAGATGAACTTCGACAAAATTTAACCGTTGAAAAACTTGTTGAAGATCAATATATTATATAACATAGTACGTGATAGTACTAAAACAAATTTTACACGGAGAATAATTTTGCAAGCTTATTTTCCGTATAACATTTCTTTCAGTACTATCACGTACTATGTTATATTGAACTTCAACAAGTTAATACATGAATATGGTGAGTCTTACCAAAAAGTTGCATGTAACCTTTTTGTTTAAAATTTATTAAGGATTATTTCTTACCTTGACACTTTATTCCTAACTCTAATACTTTACTCAAAAATTTAAAATAACCGTCACCCGGGACATATTTCATGCTAAAAGGGGGGGTTGCGTCAGAGGGAGGGCATGGGACACTAGTGTGCGTAAAGCACCATACCCATAGATAGGTATCATACTACATTCATTGAATGCTGGCTATAATTTGTTTGTCTTCCCCATACATTAGAACACAACTTGACCGAATCAAGGTTCAAAGACCTGTCAAAAGAATCCTCGTTCAATTTCTGTCTTTCTTTTATTTTGCGATCCTGAAGCAGACCGTCAGTACAGCTTGTAGGAGGTATTTCCAAGGCTCTATTTCCCTTACCAGTTAAGAACCTATCCCCTGTGGTCATCAGCGTTTTTACGAGCAACGTGCCCTGTCTAAGTCTCTGAATTTTGCAACAACATTAATAGTTTCAAACGGTCAATTATATGAACTAAAGTTTTCGTATGCACCCTGAATAGGTATTTTAGTAAAATAGACATCAAACATATGGTAAATATTGACTGTTCATTTCTTTTTTTCTGTTTTTCTTTCACTAATAAAGTGCCGAGTAATCGGCCTTTTTTGCCGACTAGTCGCCGACTAATCGCCGACTACAAATGTGGCCGGATAGTCGGCTTTCCCGACTAGTCGGTACATCCCTCTCCTTTATGCTTCATGTACAATAAGAACCTTTCTATCAGAATTTCTGTTGGAATTTCAGATAAAAGGACCTTATAGTACTTGAAGCATAGGAACCCTTCTATGATGGAAAGCCACAATTTATTAGATTGTGGGTTAAAGCTGTAAATTAGCGCTTTTATTGACTACGCACATGAATTGTTCCATTTACTTGAATTAATTTTAGCAACCTATGAAGCTATACTGGGTTATTTTCGTTGTTTTTATCAAAAGGCCTAATTTTGATAAAAACAATGCGATATTTCAATTTTGTAAATAGAAAAGTATTTTTTAAGTACCTACTCCCTTTTTTATAACTACTTATATCTATCCCAACAGGCATCACTTGCGTCAGGTGCCCGAGAACTGGAAACGCTTCGTCGGGAACTGGAAGCATGCGTCATGGAACGCGCTCAACTTCAGGCAAGGGTCGAGGAGTTGGTCGAAAGATGCAGCGAGACAGAACGGCTACGCTCCCAGCTGGAAAGACTCAAGGTGAGACAACTATCCGAGTATACACAGGTATTGATCTAGAGGCAAGCGTCATGGAACGCGCTCAACTTCAGGCAAGGGTCGAGGAGTTGGTCGAAAGATGCAGCGAGACAGAACGGCTACGCTCCCAGCTGGAAAGACTCAAGGTGAGACAACTATCCGAGTATACACAGGTATTGATCTAGAGGCAAGCGTCATGGAACGCGCTCAACTTCAGGCAAGGGTCGAGGAGTTGGTAGAAAGATGTAGCGAGACAGAACGGCTACGCTCCCACCTGGAAAGGCGGTGAGACAACTATCCGAGTATACACAGGTATTGAACTAGAAGCAAGCGTCATGGAACGCGCTCAACTTCAGGCAAGGGTCGAGGAGTTGGTCGAAAGATGCAGCGACGCTCCCAGCTGGAAAGGATCAAGGTGAGACAACTATCCGAGTATACACAGGTATTGAACTAGAGGCAAGCGTTATGGAACGCGCTCAACTCCAAGCAAGGATCGAGGAGTTGGTCGAAAGAGCCAGCGAGACAGAACGGCTACGCTCCGAACTGGAAAGGCTTAAGGTGAGAAATCCATCCAGACAAGAAGATGCTGCAAGCCAATTTCTACTACGCTAGCTTTAATTCTCAACAGAAGAACTCCAAGTGAGGACCTAGCTACGAATAGAGAGATGCAGCGAGACATCACTACAGTGTCAGCATAGATCTGGTGGCATGGGTGTCACATGCAACCCTTTAAAATGTCATACCAACGCTCCAATAACTCCTTTTTAGATTAACCCTCTACGTAGTCTCTTGAGAAAACCATTTTGTAAGTTTCCTCCACATTAGTTTACATCATTACCTTTCCAGATGGCAGAAGCGGAGCGAGAAGCGGCGATGGAGCGTTTAGCGGACGAGAACGGAGCGTTGCGTGCGCGGCTGCGCGGCGTGGCGCACTCGCCGCTGTCAGACAGCGAGAAGAGGCAGCTGCTGTTAGCGCCGGCTCCCAGGAGGATGCACTCATCGGCGCCTGCATCTATCGCTCTCGCACACAACGTAAGTGGAAAAGAAGCATTCAACCATTATGAGTGCCATTTACGACCGCCAAGCCATGAGACGTCATCAGAACTTTGGCTTCGTAGCATTCAAATTCAAATAGAAACGTTCGTAAGCGACGCTCTGATGGAATGCGGTAAAGCCTTTAACCTTCAGAGACCTGTATTTTGAATCACTGCTGAGGCCTACCCAAACCTAAATAAATGATTTAGTTTAGTCTATAGGTATTAGAGATTAGAGCTAAGCGATTGCGAATCTACACATCTCTCTTCCCCGTGTTTTGGTCTAAATATTTGTCCTTTTCAGCACGGTAATTTTTTGACAGTCATAATTTCACTGTAAAACATTCTTTTGCATTCGTTTCATAAACATCGGAATTCTAGTGCGGAATAACATCCTTTACCGGCCAGAAGACACGCTTCTTTGAATAACGACTTAAATACTGACACAGTAGTATTGAAGACTTGACAGAGGGACGTTTATTGTAGATTGATTCTAGCAAAATTAAGCTGACTAAAATTTAAATGGTACTTTGATGGAAGAACAAACAAAACAAGTGTAATAAATATCTATAATGTAGGCGTATCTAAATTTTACCCTAATACTAACGTGATGTGTTTTGTTGCTATGTGCAGGATAGGAAGGGACAACTTGTTAACATTTGCCTGCTTTTTCTGCTCATCCCGTTTCCCAAAATGACGTTTGATGCAGTTTTCAGGCGGTAGTCAAAAGACCGTCAGCGTTAAGTGTTTAAACTGTTTCGGTGTTTCCGTAGTGGTCCGTTTTTGGTTTATTCCGGCAATGGCAACATACGCATAAGCAAAGTGGACATTTTGGCTGCGCCGTGATTTGAGGATGTTTTTGTTTTAGGGCGAGGGCGACAGCGGGGACGCGAGCACCCCCGAATGGGACAAACATTCTTCTTCATCGCTCAGTGAGGTGTCGGTCGCCTGCCTTCAGGATCGCATATTGCAGATGGAAGAGCACCACTATAGGTAAGTTGGAAGGTATACAATTTTTGCCGAATCTTAAGGATGGTATTCCATTGAATAATTTTACGGTTTAGACTCACTTGTTTTTAGTCACTCGCGCGACATGTGACTAAAAACAAGTGAGTCTAAACCGTAAAATTATTCAATGTTAGTATGTCTCACAACAGTTTAAATTCGATTGATGGTATTCCACTTGCCCTATTTCTTTGCCCAGTGTCTCTCACTCTCTGATTAAGCAAAATGTGAGACGCAAATACACATTGGACAAACCACCCACCATCCTAACCACCCTAAGACCCTTAATCAACTTTAGCATTTGATTCTAATAGTCGTTATGCCGAAACTTGGACTTCGCTTTTTGTAAGAACGACTTTTTTGTAATAAAACCCTGGTCCTTTCTAGAGACGCCTTATTTTTTTGCAACAGAAATTTTAGTAATTTGTACCGATATTTGTCCCTATTATTGAGTAAAAAAAAATACACATTCCATTATCACCTCAAAACTAACTCTATACCTACTCGGCTCAAAGACTTTGAAGTTCTTTGAATACAGAGCCTGTGAAAACTTAGTCGTATAATTCTTCTAATTTAGACTTATAATCCTCTAGTTTTTATCAAGTCTAGTTGTTGAATGCTGCCCATTCTGACAACCTTTTCGACTAACTATAATAAATCTTTCCATTTCAGTACAAGCGAAGAGCTCCAAGCGACACTAGCAGAACTAGCCGACTTACAAACACAGTTGGCCGACGCACACGCCGACAACGAGCGGCTGGCCGACGAGAAGCAAGTGCTGCTCGAGTCGCTGTGTCGGCAGACCGAGAAGTTGGAGGACAGTCGCACTAAGGTACGAACACACAAGAGCCAGTAGCCGAGCTAGCCGACCTACAGACACTGCTGGCCGACGACACGCCGACAATTTTAATAATAACGAGCGGCTGGCCGACGAGAAGCAAGTGCTGCTCGAGTCGCTGTGTCGGCAGACCGAGAAGTTGGAGGACAGTCGAACTAAGGTACGAACATACAAGACCCACTAGCCGAGCTAGCCGACCTGCAGACACTGCTGGCCGACGACACGCCGACAATTTTAATAATAACGAGCGGCTGGCCGACGAGAAGCAAGTGCTGCTCGAGTCGCTGTGTCGGCAGACCGAGAAGTTGGAGGACAGTCGAACTAAGGTACGAACATACAAGACCCACTAGCCGAGCTAGCCGACCTGCAGACACTGCTGGCCGACGACACGCCGACAATTTTAATAATAACGAGCGGCTGGCCGACGAGAAGCAAGTGCTGCTCGAGTCGCTGTGTCGGCAGACCGAGAAGTTGGAGGACAGTCGAACTAAGGTACGAACATACAAGACCCACTAGCCGAGCTAGCCGACCTGCAGACACCGCTGGCCGACGACACGCCAACGAGCGGCTGGCCGACGAGAAGCAAGTGCAGACCGAGAAGTTGGAGGACAGTCGCACTAAGGTATGGTTACGTTCTACTGCGTCACTCTTTAAAACTTGATATTATGGCATTTAAATTCACCAAACACGCTTTTTTGCGATAGGTAGTTAAGTTTTGACAAACGAACTAAACATTATTATAAAAAGCATCATTGGTGAATAACTTGAAATCTATTTTCTAGGTGGACACTCTTCAGGAAATGCTGCTTCGCGAAGGCGTGGAACCTGAGGCACTGGTTTCTGGAGACACCGACCAGCAACTGCTGGCAGTTCTCAAGGTATCTCGAATTTCGAACTTCTTTTTACCACATAGATATTTATACATAGAGGTAGATTTCGAAATCAGTGTCTTCGTGACACGTGAGGTCAATGTTTTGTGCACCAAGGCTCTCCATTCTGCACGATTTTCCGCGGTCCTAATAATAGGCGCCTGTGTAGATCCCTGGGGGCTATTCATAAATTACGTCATTTCAAATTAGGGCGGGGGGGTCTGGACATCGGATGATGGTAGCATGACGTAGGAGGAAACGGTATTCGAAGCATGATTTTTGGATGATTTTAGGGGGGGTCAAAAATCCTCAAAAAACGATGACGTAATTTATGAACAGCCCCCTGGCAGGTATTCTTTACAATATCTACTCCAAAGAAATCAGCGTGCAAAGTTGTATTTTACCTGTTTACAGCGGTGATGTGAAAAATTTAGTGTTTCACTTGGGACTCCCGGTAGTAAAGTTTTTTCATCTTGTGTCTTGAAACCTTGGCTATGCTCAAGACCACTTTTATGATTTTAACAATAATACGAGAGGTAAACAATAAGTTCCCTTGTCAAAAATAAAACTGGTAAAAATTTAATGTTACGCACTATGAAAGGACCGATAGGACCTCTTAATCAGCTATCAGCTCAACCTTTTGCAGAAGAACATAGAAGAAGAAAGAAAATAGTTTAGAACTATTTCATTCCATACTTCCCTAGAGTTAGATTTATGATTTCTTTGAATGTTACTGCCGAAGTCACCGAAGTGTCAAAACTGAAATTGAACTTTATGCATATGCACGTAGGTCTATGTTGCTCTGTGGTCTGTAACCGATTAATAGGGCTTTGGCAGTGCGGATATATCGGTCATTGGCGTCCAAAAAGTTACATTAATAATATTATTTGATGACTGTTTCCAGGTGTCCCAGGAAGAGCGTAGACTGCTAATAACCAAACAAGAGCAGCTGGAAGCAGAGTTATCCGAGACCAAGACGTCCCTGGACGAGAAAGCCAAAGAAAACGAATCGCTCGCTGAGAGAGTCAGGTAAGTTATTATTATTTATAACCTCGTCTGTCTGTCTGTATGGTCGCGACACAGACAAGACATCCTCCAGACTGAGCATAGTAGCGCTACCCCCTCTGCCACAAATATACGGTAGTTTTACTCCATTTTCGAATCAAAGTGTCTTTGTGTGACGCCCGTGACTTTGAACGGACCAATCACGACACGGGACTCGCTCACCTCGTCCCCCGCACCCTAGTATTTTTGGCAGCATCGGTTTCATGAAATAATTGCTCTAAACTCCGTCTAGAGGATTCCTAGTCTATGGGTCGCGATAAACTCAAAAACTACTGTTTACGGGTTTACACCATCAATAGAGTGATTCTTGAGGAAGGTTTAGGTGTATAATTTGTAAATAGTAGGTATAGTGATATCGGTTAATTATTCTTAAATACAGTACAAAGCCTGTACCAACGAACGTCTCTTTTTGGCCCAGTGGTTGACTGGTAGAGAATGGCTTAAGGCATTAAGTCCACCATTTGTACTCATTATTTTATGTGCAATAAAGTATAAATAAATAAAAATAAAGGTGTAAATTGGTTGAACTACCCGGCCCGGCTTCGCACTTCAAAGGTCACCATTTTCGATCCGTGTAATACCGAAGTGAGCTCATCTGTTCTGTTTTCCTGTTCCTCGCAAATAGTTTACCTTAAAAAATGTCTCTAAAAACAGCTTCTCGCTCCATCGCTTCCTGGCCGCTCCAAGGAGGAAAAAGTGATCAAAAACTTTAGTGAGGATGACATTGAATACGTAATACATAATATAATTTCTTGTTTTGTTTTTTTGGTTCCGTACCCAAAGGGTAAAAACGGGACCCTATTACTAGGACTCCACTGTCGCTCTGTCCGTCTGTCTGTCACCAGGCTATCTCTCAAGAACCGTGATAGCTAGTCAGTTTAAATTTTCACAGATGATGTATTTCTGTTGCCGCTATAACAACAAATACTAAAAACAACACACTTTTTTTTTTGGGCAGTCATTTAAAAAGTACGGAATCCTCGGTGGGCGAGTCGGACTCGCGCTTGTCCGGCTTTTTTATAATACAATGCTACATCTTATACTTACCAATAATACAGAAAAATAAAATGAAAAACGGCCCAGTGAGTGCGCGTTGCACTCTATGTACATTGCTACTTGGGGGCTGTCCATAAATTACGTCATCGATATTTGACGATTTTTGACCCCCCCCTATAATCATCCAAAAATCATGCTTCAAATGACCCCATTTCCTCCTACTTCATGCTACCGTCATCCGATGTCCAGACCCTCCCCCCTTAATTTAAAATGACGTAATTTATGAATAGCCCCTTGCATGCTATTGTATAGCAAAATATGTCTTTGTACTGGATATTTTCTATTTACTTACCACCTATTACTGTAAGTACCATATTTTATGCGAATAAAGAACTTTTACTTTACTACATTTGTTACATAGGCAAAAGATAAAAAAATCTTTCTGTGATAACGTCAGGAGATACTCTAAGTCCATTTACCGATTAATTAAGACAAAAAACACCAAAAAAATACGATTTTTGTATAGGAGTAAGGGGCTGTCCATAAATTACGTCATCGATTTTTGACCCCCCCCCCCCCCCCCTATAATCATCCAAAAATCATGTTTCAAATGACCCCATTTCCTCCTACTTCATGCTACCGTCATCCGATGTCCAGACCCCCCCCCCCCTAATTTGAAATGACGTAATTTATGAATAGCCCCTAAGGAGTCCTCAGATATTTTTAATTTATGTTTTTTTTTTCTTGTGCATGAGAGGAAGCCTCTGCCCAGCAGTGGGACGTATATAGGCTGAAATTATTTACTTAAATGTTATTTTTTATTGTTACAGAACGTTAGAAAGCACAGTAGAACGTTGCGAGGCGGAGCGACTACAGTGGGAGCACGAGGCGGGCGCGGCGCGCGAGCTGGCCGGCGCGAGGCAGGTACAGCTCACGTCGCTCGGGGAACTGCTGGAGCAGGCTAAAGCTAAGGTCAGGCTTATAGTTCCCTTGCTTTTCTTAATGTGAAATTGGGAAAGAAATGTTAACAGTGGCGGATTTGGCCTAAGGCCAAGTAGGCCCGGGCGGCAAAAAATTAGGGGCGGCAAATTGTGACAAAAATTAGCTGATGATATCAAAAAATAACTTAAAATGTAGTCAATGGCTACAGGGTCTGGGGCCTAGGGTGGCAAAGACTGCAAATCCGCCACTGAATGTGAATAGTATTTATTTAACAAGGCATTCAGTTAAGTTCTAACAGTGATACGTATGTTTTCACTTAGGAACCTCAACATTTTGAATGTCAAAGACGGTCACATACGCGAATAATTACAGTTTTATGTAACGCATTTCAATAAGGTTTACGATGGCGCGTTACGTATAATAGGCGCGGTGTTTAAAGGGTTTAATTATTCAATTCGACATTCAAGAAACAATTTTGATTATATAATTATAATTTATCGATACAGAATCTTACGGTATAAGTTCTATAAGGTGTATGCAGAAAATATTGAAAAAATTCAGAAGAAGTTTGTTTGATTCCTCACCTTTAAATTTAAGCTATCTATGGATAACTATTCTATGTCATGCAAAAAATTCCATCTTGTCCCTTTATTTAAGAGACGATCGGCAAATGACGTAAGTTTATTAATGAAAATTGCCCAAGGTATAGTCGATTCTCCGGATCTTGTGAGCAAAGTACAATTCTATATACATGTCTCGCAACTGCGCAGAAGACCCTTGCTTCGCATCCCTTTTTCTCGCAATAATATTCGTAAAAAATGTTTCTTCCCTCGTACAATTAGGTTATTTAATGAACTTAAGGATATGCCCGATGTAGATTTGTTTCACAGCAAGATTAATAATGTTAAAAATATTGTTGTCAATAGATAGTTACCGTTACCCGACTTAAGTTTGCGTTCATAGTTTATCAGGAATATTCCTATATAGTGTAATATTCTGCTAATTTGAGACCTTTATATTTATGTTATTTAGCATTATATATGTGGAAGCTTGTAATTTGCATATAGTAGATAAGTCTATTAACCTATGTATATTAGGCGGGAAGCATCCCGAATAAAATAAAATAAAAATAAAAAATAAAATAAAATATTTGCGCTTCTAGCTTATTTTTAAATGTAAACGTGTCCTCAGTTGGCGGAGCGCGCCGGCGCGGCGGAGGGCTGCGCGGAGGCGGAGGCGGCGGCGGCGGCGGCGCGGCGCGAGGCCGACGCGGCCGCGGCGCGCGCGCACACGCTGCACGAGCGCCTCGCGCACGCGCAGCGGCAACTGGATCGTGCGCACAGCGACGCTAGGAAACTGCACGACGACGCGCTAGTGAGTCGTCTCACTAATGGCTTTGCCGGCTATAAAGCCTTTTGATCCCCGTTGCCATAGAGAAATATAAGTAAGACAAGAGTGCCGATGTATGGAGTATACATCAGTTTTGGCACCAAAAATATTAGTATTTTCATAGTCGACATCTAGCATCGAGTAGCGGAATTATCAGTACTTTAAGTAGTAGTAGTAGTAGTACTGTCAAGTGACAATAGATGGTAGCACCGACCGAAAAGTCTTATGTTGTTAAGATTAGAGTTTCCTGTCAGTGCTACCATCTATTGTCACTTGACAGTACTACTACTACTACTTAAAGTACTGATAATTCCGCTACTCGATGCTAGATGTCGACTATGAAAATACTAATATTTTTGGTGCCAAAACTGATGTATGGAGTGAGCACTCTTGTCTTACTTATATTTCTCTATGCCATTGCTCCACTGCCCCATTGCCAAAAGCTGAATTGACATATAATAAATAAATATCTAATATTTATCTATACAAGTATGTATATCGTCGCCTAGTACCCATAGTACAAGCTTTGCTTAGTTTGGGGCTAGGTTTGATCTGTGTAAGATGTCCCCTAATATTTATTTATTATTATTTATTTAAAGAAAGCCATATTACTAGTCTGACATAGGAAATAACTTTTCTCAAAAATGGACGGCAAAGTCGACTTTGCCGTTTAAAAAATAGGTTGCGAAGCGCGTAGTTTATGGTCAGTCAAAAATTAAAAAGTTAAAAACATTGCAGTCTCGATTTTGGGACTGCAATGTTGCATACAAATTCCATTATCTGTCGAGTTCCAAACTTTTTAAAAGTTGAAATGGCCATATCAAATGAAGGCACAGGCCCATTAAACAGCCAAACAGATGATTAGTACCGCGACTATTTAGCTGTCTCAAATAGGTTGGCGTATTTTCGGCAGAAAAATACACTTCTATTTTTTATTAAAAAAATAAAAAGGCGGCAAAGCTAATTTTTTCAATTGTTTCTACTTTTTTCTGTGAAAATATATACGTAAGAAAGTTGCTTTTGTAAAATATTTCTATGATATTTATATTTCTTGCACCATTTTTGAGAAAAGTACTATATATGACTCGGCTGGAAGGCTACTTGCTGGCTTCGGATTCAATTAAACGGACTCCCAAGGTCGTCCGTTTAAAACGAATCCTCAGCCTGCAAGTAGCTACTTCCGAGCCTCGACAATAATGTACTATTGCCCGGGCTGAACGGAGACGCTTCGCGCTCTTTCAATAAAATACCACTAATACTCTTCACAAATTTATCAAACTACATTTTATAGTTGACCGAAGCGAAGCGAAGGTCTACGTTTTGACTCGGGCATTTTGCTTTCGTATGTCCGGATGTTCTCCTCTACAGGTCGCAATTCTTAACCGATTCTCGTGAAATTTTGTGACCGAATTTTATGACTAAATAAAATTTTTTTGTCAATCCGGTTTTTGGAAATTTTTAAAAATGGCGGAGTCGTGATACCTGGCGCCTAAACAAATAGTCGTATCGATATCATAAGACTTTTTTCTTTTTGAAACATGTTTACAGAGTTAATAGCAAAAAATGCAGAAAAAAATTATCGCTGGTTTAGGCGGTATTTAGATATTTAATTTTAACTAATTTTAATTTGAGAAGGAGTAGCTAAATTTCGTCAACCCATCTAAGAACTATTTGGCTCAGTTTGTAAACGTTCGCTTTTTCTGTTTGCACAGAGGGTCTGGGTTCGATCCCCAGTAATTGTATGCTGGGATATTATAACTTTTTGTATTTTTTTACACATCAATTTCGTATTGTTTTTCTTTAATTTACTATACACCGTGTTTTTATTGAATTCCGTTAACTTCGGGGTATAGTTAAGTACGTTTATAAGAACTAAATGGCATAGTTAATTTTCAAAAAAAAAATTTTTTTTGTTTTCTTTTTTGTATTTTTTTTTTTTTAAAGTAATTAAATGTAGCATATAGCGTTGTTGTAACACGGGCATTACATTTAACTCAACCAAACAATTGAAATCTGTGACATATCAATGTCATTTCGTACATCAATCGACCGAGATTGTACTTAAGTTTAGTAGCAAATGTATGAACTCATTCTAAACACTAATCAATATGTAAGCCGGCCCTAAGGCAAGTGTACACGCTTGTAGAGGCCTTATAGTAAAAAAATAAATTATGGATTATCTCCGAAATGGACTTAATTAGAACATCGGTGTCTTTGAGAAAGTTACTTGATTTAAGCTCAGGAATGCACCCTTGAAATTAACGGAAATCAAAAAAAACACGGTGTATTTAAAGCTCTTAGCACCATGTTATTTCAAGCTCTGCTCGCGAGGTCTACAGCTCACAGAGCCACTAGTTATAACATTGTGGTTCATCATCTCAGCCATAAGACGACCACTGCTGAACATAGGCCTCCCCCTTTTTATGGGGGATGAATGCCATAATCGCCACGCTTGGCAGGCGGGTTGGCGATCGCAGTCGAGTACACCGAATTTGAGGGACGCTGCTGCCCGCCCACCGGTGGTCTTGGACGTAGTTTAAGGACATACCCGGGTCATAACATTGTGGTTATTATTTATTTATTTGTACAATTCCAGGTTTCCCGCAATAACGCCAAGTCGACGATCTCAGAGCTGGAATTCCAGCTAGAACAGCTACGGCAAGAAAAAGCGGCGCTTCAAGCCGAGCTGCAGACTGCTCAGGACGCCACCGCTGAATTACAAATACAGGTGATTAACCCTTTGAACGTTTTCGTGCGCGGCGGTCATCGTGAACCCTTTGGAATGCACGAAATTTGATATTAGGCTGTAGCGGCGCGCGTCAGTTGACGTTTTTGGAGGTTAGGACGTAAAATTGTCCTTCGCCAACTCTACCTTACTAACTTAGACACGCCCTATTCGACTGATTATCTTTGTAAATCATGTTTAAGCATGAATGGTCCATCTCATCCAGAATGTCTTTTCACAAAAAAGGCCCTCGACTGTACATGACTCCTTTTCAGAATTAGAATTAGAATCAAATATTTTATTCGTGATAAACTTAAAACTAAAATGACATACAAAAATGAACTAAAAAATAAAATTAATAATATTAAAGAAAAAGTAAAACCAACTTTAAAAAGGATAACTTAAAATATCATCACGTTTTATATGCGGTAGCAACTGATATGTTTGAAGTCGGTGCCAAGCTAACTATATACATTCAATAAAAAAACCAAATCGGTTCAAAAATGACGGAGTAGGTACTGAGGTAACATACAAAAAAAAAATACGGTCGAATTGATAACCTCTTCCTTTATTGAACTCGGTTAAAAAATACAAGTAGCTATTAGGTATGCATAAAATAGTTTTTCACTTCTCATGCTCAAAAAGTGCACCTTTATGTCGTGCGTAGACGACATAAAATCGCATTTTATGCTCTAGAGCATAAAAGTAAAATTTTCTTCTAAGACTAAGGTAATCGGTCTCAACAGCCAAACAGTTAAAACATATTGCACAATTTTACTGAGCAATAAAATTGTGTAGATGACAAAACTTGTTATATTATTTTATTTTTGCTACAATTTATTAGAAATCCGTATTTTCTGTCATTAAATTTAGTAAATCACATAAAATAGGAGTCGATTATCGTTCAAAAATGCTCCGAAATGTTTGACTTGGCAGAAAACCAAGCGTCTGAAACTCTGATCACATGTTGAAAATTAAAAAAAAAAATTAAAAAGTTAGTTGGCGGGAATTGGTTATGTATTATGTTCTTTCGCTTCACGACAATTTCGTGGTGTAAACTGCCGTTTGTTTTATTTTCCTCGCAATCGAAGTGAAAAGCAGAGTGTACAACAAGGGCATAAATGTCCATTTTTACCCTCGTCTACTATTTTGGTCTTTGCTTCGCTCAGACCAAAAAAATTGCCTCGGGTAAAAATGGGTCACTTTATGCCCTTGTTGTATAATCTACTATTTTAAGTCATGATTAAAAAACACGAAAAGGACTCGACTAGTAACAATTGTTTTTTCTAATCTTCGTCTCTTAGGCCAAGACCGACATCGACATTCAAGTCTATTATTTGTATGCCATTGCTTGACAAAGTCCTCCCCTTTCTTCAATCTCTCATCGCGGTTTGATGCATTCTAGTCGCTACGAAATGTGACCAAGTCGTGTCTCCGTGTATTCAAGTTATATACAGACAGATCTTAACCTTGAACTTTCATTTGTACAGGTCCAAGTAGCGAGCGAAGAGAAACTAGCGTTAATGAGCAGAGCGGGTGAAGCGTTGGCGCATGCGGCCGAAGCGGAGAGGCAGCTCACGGACGCCCGGGCACGGAACGCGCAGCTCGCGAGGGAAAGGGAGAGAGACGTAAGTAAACACATGCCAAAGGTCGGTGGAGGCGTGTGCGTAGACCTCCACGAGCGCGGTGTAATGTATGAAATCTTTGTAAAAGATGCCACACAACCCGCGTAGCGTGTGCGTGCGATGCGTGTGACGTTTGTTATGAAAATGAATACATTACAAAGAACACATACACGCAGAAGACTGGTCTAGGTTTTTACTTTTTTTAACCGGTCAGTGTCAATAAATTCATCGTTTGTTAAAATCACAGGTTAAAATAATTTGGCAAACTAAGGTGAGAAAGCCGGTAAAGTTTCATTGATATATGTATTTAATATTTTTATTTTTATATTTTTGTTATATTAATCCTTGATAAATTAGCATGTAGGGCAATTCGCCAGTGAAAGCTTGCATTGTGTTCAATAAATTAAATTAAATTAAATTGAGGCGTGTAAAGTCGTTCACCCACATGCTATTTCATGACTTTTTCTGTTGACAAGTTTCTCGGATTACATAATTGCACATTTTCATGTCAGGAAGCCGAGTGGAAGCAGTTCCAATCCGACCTGCTGATGACGGTGCGCGTGGCCAACGACTTCAAGACGGAGGCGCAGCGCGAGCTGGAGCGGCTCGTGTCCGACAACAAGGCCGCCCGGGACCGGATACGGGCGCTCGAGGACCAGATACATTCGCTCAAAGGTACGTTGTACAATCGCCCTAAGAGCTGTTTACCACTGACGTCCAGCTTTTTCCGCGTGAGCGTTTTCCAAAAAAATGTACATTTCATACATGAAAAAATGTGTCCTAAGATTTCCTTTCCAGATCGTCACATTTTTGTATGATTTTTTTTTATTTGTATGATCGTGACGCACTGGAAAAATATTTTTTCATACACATTTTTAGGGTTCCGTACCCAAAGGGTAAAACGGGACCCTATTACTAAGACTCCGCTGTCCGTCCGTCCGTCCGTCCGTCTTGTCACCAGGCTGTATCTCACGAACCGTGATAGCTAGACAGTTGAAATTTTCACAGATGATGTATTTCTGTTGCCGCTATAACAACAAATACTAAAAACAGAATAAAATAAAGATTTAAGTGAGGCTCACATACAACAAACGTGATTTTTGACCGAAGTTAAGCGACGTCGGGCGGGGTAAGTACTTGGATGGGTGACCGTTTTTTTTTGCCGTTTTTTGCATTATGGTACGGAACCCTTCGTGCGCGAGTCCGACTCGCACTTGCCCGGTTTTTTTCATGTATGAGGCGTGAATGTACAAATGATTCTGAGTAAAATGAACCCAAGAAGTCAATATTTTGAAGACATGAATGAAATTTTTTTTTTTTTTAGAAATCGCTCGGGTACGGTTTTAGCAGGATCCCGTTTTACTAGTATAGGTGCTAATATAGTAACTTTCACACGAGGATTCTGTATGCGGAATCCTGCATGCATACTACAGAAAACTGGATCCTGCAAAGAACCGTTCCCGCAAAAAACTGGACGTCAGTGTGAAACTGCTCTAAGATATATTGTGGAGTGCCCTTATGCTGTTAAATTCGAAGCACGAATGTTTTCTTGGACTTGGACAATAAATGTGACGTCCCACGGGTAAAGGTACCTTATGGCGGTTGGCGCTTACGCTAATATTAACGCCGCTCCAATAGTATTGCGGCGCTATGCGACGTAAGCGCCAGCCGCCATAAGGTACCTTTTGTCGTGGAACGTCACAAATAATTCTTGTTATACATAATTAATTGTAAATTTAGAAAAATAAATTTTCATATATTTTCACATAAAACGTAGGTAGTTGTGTGAACAATGTAATTATTTTTGTATAGTTTTCTTGGTTTTTATTCTTTGTTGGTTTTATTATAGTTTTAGATGTTAGTGCATGTTAAATGGTGTAAAACATAGGTAAGATTAGAATGGGTTTTATGTAATATTTACTTGTAAATAGGAAACAACACGACTTGCATGGTAGGGTTTAAACAATCTAAAGGAACATACATAAATAATAATATAATACAAAAAAACATCAGTGAAATTAACTAACGTTGCTGTAACTGTGATGATTTTCGGAAAATATTCTCGAGTTTAATTTTTTAATATACCAATTGTATAAATTAGCTAATCATTAGAAAACAGATGAAGATAGAAAATATTATTTTGGCTAGTCCTTTAGTTTCATTTAAGTACTCTAACTAAGCTACTAAAGCATCACTGCAAATTATTGAGGCATAAAGCATTTTATATATAAAAAAAAAAACAATTAAAAACGTCTTTGTACCGTTAGTTAATATTGCTGTACAAAACGTTATCAAAAATTGTGCTCGGATGTTTTTGAGCACCTTGTTCTCTTCGATATATTTAATATTGATAGTGAATGTTTCGTGGTCGCCACAGTTACAGCATAAGTACTAATTAAGTGTAAAGCTTGCGATGTAGTCGTCACAAACTAACCGACTTACATCATTGTACCGTGTACTACATATCGTCGCTATACTTACTCAACCTCGTATCTGTAACACTCATTTGATGACAAAAACACCCGTATTCGGAATGAAAGAAAAGCGACATTTCCATCAAATGATTGTTGCAGATATGAGGTTGAGTAAGTATAACGACGATATATACCTAATCTATTTGTACATACAGGTGTTAACAGATCAGTCTCGATGGATAGCGTCATCTACTCAGATGACGACAAATCTAGCGAGTTCAGAGACTCCCAAAGCGATATATCTAACAAAGACATATTCAGTAATATCAGAACGAGGTATCTATCCAGAGTACATAGCGTGTCTGACTCTAGTTTGAAAGATACGAGCATAGTCAATCAGGCGTTCTATAAATCCAGTGTTCCCGAGGCAAAGAATGAAGGAATCAAAATTGAAATTGACAATGTTACGACGGATGAAACAAATGATGAAGATAAAGGTTATTTAGACGAACACGACACTTTTAAAAATGCTGAAGATATAAAAGATAGTAAGCTAAAGAGGCAAGATGCTGTTGATGCAGCTGTGGATAAAATTAAGAGGCAAGACGCTATGGATATTGCTGCTGAACAGATAAAAAGGCAAGATGCATTTAATAATGCAGATGAGCCAGAAATATTTGTAGAATGTATAGTTCCTATTGTTGCTAATGATAATCCCAAAGATAAGACCAAATCTGAATCCTTTGAAGTTAAACCTAGAGATGGTACTATGTTTAGTACAAACCTAAAAGGCGTTTATAATGGTAAACCAAAAGCTTACAGTCTAGATAATCTGCATAATCATGGTGAATTTAGAACATCATTAAATGAGGCTACTAGTATAGAGTTTTTAGGTGCTAATAATTATAGTGAGACGTCACTATTTACTGAAGGCTCTGATAGCGTGTTCCTTTCACCTCTTGAGAAAAACAATACATTTGTAAGTGATCACGTAGACCAAACACCGGAACCTAAAACATGTAACGTCTTAGATAAAACAGTATATAAGGAAAGTAACAATAATATACCAGTCGTCAAAGCAGCATCTATTCTTCCTTTCCCATATCCTAATGATATAAAAACATCTCCAACTAATCCGTTTGTACCATTTATTCAAGACGTTATCCCTAAAGTTACTGAAGTTAAAGAAAAGAATATCGCTAACAAATCAGATTCCATTTCAGACCCAAAAATAGTTCCTGAAGACCCTGTTGCAAAAGAGTTTAAGAAAGCTAATGATGACCTTAAATTGACATTTCGCTCGGCGATTGAACGAATTATTAAAAATGGTAGAACAGCGAAAAGGCCTTCGAAGGATATAGACACAGATAAACATGTACAAATTATTGCCGCTGTAAGTAAGAATACAGGAAAAGCAGATAATCAGAGGTGTGACTCTCCTGAAATAGTTAAAATTGAGTTAAACAACAATACGCATGAAAAGGAAAGGGATTTAGATATGATACATTCAAATGTGCCAAAAACATCTAAACTTGTAGAAACAAAATGTTCTAAACATAAAAACCCATTTATAGAAGTTACAAATGAGCCAGCCCCAAATAATTCTGAGCTCGGAGCAACAGTTGATGATAATATTAGTTACCATTTAAAAATAAACACTCTTAGTGATACTTCTTTTGAAAAAGCTCCAGATGCTACTGTCGCTTGTAAAAGTAATCCTACTTTTGAAAATAAGCATCAAAGAATAAAAGGCTTCTTAACTCCAATAAAAATCGTCGATGGTAATATTAGTTTGCAAAGCAGTAATGCGTCATCCCCAATCGTAATAAGTCCAGTCTTAATACAACCAATCTTCTTTAGACCAAATGTCACGCCTGTAGAAGTTAAACAAGAAAGCAAAAAAGCAACAGTTTATTTCGATGATACAGACCAAGTTCGGGCTAATGAGGAAAAGGCTCCTAAAGGTCCATTAAAGGGCGATGACAGTCAAAAGAAAAAGGGACTATATCAAAAGAATTCAAAGTCAAAATTGCCTTTTCTGTCTTGGAAAACGTTTGGATCTAATGAAAGCATATCAGACTCTAAATTATCCCCGACCAAAGTCAAACCTTCTGAAGTTAAAAGCGTCGCTAAGTTGCCTATAAAGCCAAATTTTCTTATTGACAATAAATATTATCAGCCAGTACAGAATGTTCCTTTTCGCATCAATACTTCTCAGTCTCTGGCTTCAACTAGAGTAGATCCTAAGAGAACAGAGAATACTAATCCATTTTTACCACTGTCACATCGAAGACAGTCGTCGGAACTGTCAACAGAAAACTATTACGAGGAAATAGGAGAACCAACCATACCAATTATTGTCGAAAATAACGTTGCTGACGATGACAAAATTAACAAAAATCTTGCCAAAACCGAGCTAGCTAACATCCCAAGAGAAGACATATTAGTTGTACCAAGAAGACCTAAAAGACCTAAGAAAGAGAAGCGTGTCAATCCAAAAATAATACTTACACAAGAAAACGAAGAACCTACTGATATTCGTAAGGAGATGGCTCAAATAACCAAATCCGTAATATCACTATCCAGGTCACCAAGTGCAAAAGAATTGACTAAAAAGCCTATGAGTCCTATAAGTGAAATTGTTCATAATCTAGAAAAAGCCCCAGCGTCTGACGCTCCTAGAAAACTGTCTTTACAAGGTCAGAAAGCGCCTACAATTGAGCCTAACTTCGGTTCTTTGCCTCGCGAAAAAAAGACGTACCACTGGAAGACACTGGAGCACAAAAGACTCTCGCACCCGATCAGGTCTCTGAATGACCCGCTGCCGGCGCGACCGCTACGTAAGTGCAGGCTTCACCGTCCAGTGTGATGTCAATAACTGGGTCTGCTGTCCTTATTAGTGGAAAGTCTTTAAAATCAACAACTTTCGGGTTAAACGCTAGGCCTAAATAACATGTATTTTCTAGAACAATCCCGTAAGGCCCAGTGTTCTACTTATAGTACTAATTACTTAAGTGTTTTCCATCATTTTCAAAAGCATTTATTTTAATTGTTTCGTTCTATTTTAAACCCAAAGAAATTAATTATCTTTATCTATATCCGATTTCAAAACAACTTCTAATATTTCTTGTATTATGGACCATCACGAAAGCCTTCTAAGCTTTGTCTACCCTCCTAAAATCCCCACCATAAAAAAAAATGGCAGTTGGATTTGAAATCAATAGTGAAAGAAATATAAATAGTCGAACTTCTTTTGTTTTGAATACGAGCCAAACAAATACAACTCTGTTCGAATTGAAAATGGTTTTTTGAAGTAAGTATTACGTGTAGGAACGTGAGCCTTACGAAGCTATGCCAATGCCAAATGCTCTGTTGCGGCTGATTTTTAAGATCTGGCCGCTAATAAGGACCATACATATTTCCAAACTGCCAAGGATACATCCCTCCTTTGGTCAGTTTGAAATACCCTACCCGTAAATTACTCGTATGTGAGAAGTAACGTCGAGTGTCGTGTTGTTTGGACTCATGCGGTGGTGGGTGGTGGCGGTCTGTGTGTAGTGTGTCGCAGGCTTTAGTTTTAAGTTGTTATATTTTTGCCCAGAACTGTCTCATTTCAAACACAGACAGAGTTTTATCTTTTTGTTACGCTAGTGCTAGCACTCAAAAGAAAGGGATGAGTATAATTTTCCTGGTTCATACTGACTGACTAGTTGTGTTTGCTATAATTGATTTGTATTTTATAAGCCTGCACAGAGTGACGTGTTGGCTTCACCATTCGCACAAATGTTTAAAAACTGCAGGATCAGTTTTTTCTTCACCACGTGTTCTTAAAGAAGGTAGAGGTTGAAATTAGAGATGCACCGGATATTCGGTTACTATCCGGTATCCGGCCTATCCGGCCATGAATTGAACATCCGATACCGGATAGTGGCCTACTATCCGGCCGGATACCGTATAGTAACATTGCTTGATTTCGGAGTAAACAAAATTGGAATAAGAAACAGTCACGGTTATTATCGTACGGTTTATTATTTTAAAACAATTTAAACATTCCACTCACTTGCACGCGCACTCATTTCGAACTTAGTCCGCGCGAACGTTCACTACGAAACAGGTCAAAACCTGCATAGTGTGCACCTGAAAACCGAAATGTAGGTATAGTTCCGCCGGCCGAATATTCGGCGGCCGGATACCGAATATTCGGCCGATGGTCAGGCCGAATATTCGGTATCCGGTATCCGGCCAAACAACTATCCGTTGCATCTCTAGTTGAAATCACCAGTGCTCAATGCAGTGTTACCAATTCATTTGTGAATTTGTGATTTAGTTAAAACTAAATATATAAATGTGTTTGAATCCGATAATTTTAGTAAAAAACAACATAGGTAGGTACGAAAGCAGTTAATGCGGCTGCATGTTAACTGTATAAACTGTACATTCGAAGACTGAATAAGGTTTACTTGCAGGATTACTTTAAAATACTTAGATCACATTAGCAATTTAGCACAGAATAGTTTAAGTTCGCTTGTATCGCTTAGCTTAAGCACTGTTGATTCAGGCTTATATTTGGTGGCAGTAACTGTTGTTTTAGTACACACACAATAATAAAATGCACTTTAGCATTGTACTTTTGTTTTCAGCGTCTTAAGATTTTCTTTAGTTTAGTAAGTTCTAAAGAAAAATGATAAATTATGCAACAAGTCATAATTCCGTGTTTTTGTTATATCTGAATTAATGTTTTGTTTTAACAATAACATTACTAATAAAAAAGAATCGTCCACACACAAAAAGTTCGGCCGAATACTGTCTTTGCCTTTTAGTGCGTATTTGGAAATAGGAATTCAGAGGCTTTACTGTGAAATCCTTAAAGTGTCTTAGGTCGAGGCGTTCTTAGCATTACTGCACATCTTGGTATTCCTGAGAACGCCTCGGTAATATGCCAAAGCCAAAGGCTCCCTTACCGTGCCATGCCGATAGTGATGGACGCCGGGCCTTATTCAAGGAATATAGATAAATTCGAAATGGAAATTTCGCAGGAAGTATAATTCTAGTGCGCGTTGAATGTAAATACTATCGTCTGAAGATCGGCCGAACCTAAACAATTGTCGAGAAAATTACCTCAGCATTCCTAAACCTTATTGCAACTGGATAAGGTTTACAATGGTCAGTTGTGTAGCTGTTACAGCTAGTGATGGTGTAGTTAATACTAGTATATTTGTACAGCGATGCCGCCCAGAACAGAGGAGCCTCCGCCTCCCCCGCCGCTGCTGACCAGCGCTTCGCTGCAAGACATCATGGCGACTGCCGCCTCACATCGACGGACCAAGGGTAATTTCAAAAGTTTTTAAAGATAAGACTAGTACTAAGTACTAGAACTGATTTTAGTAAGGCACATGCCTTCGGAACTAGCTTTATCTGTTAAGAAAACGTACACCAATTGCAAAACAGAGATCCGACCACGTTTTCCTAGAAAGAAGCCTTTGAACGGCATACTCTTTCCCTGATAAACCAACGAACCTGCTTTTACATTGAACATTCTTTTTCTTTTCGTCTCGAGGTTACTTTTTCATACGATGGATGCATGCCTAGTAGGCATGAGCATTCATTTCTCTTTTTTCCGCTCTCAATTTCTAAGTTGCCTTGTTGAAATGTTTTTAATGACTTAGAAAAATACCTAATTATTCGTTACGCAAAAGTTACAAAACAGTTTAAAAGTGAAATGAAATCTTTCGAAGAAGAACGGCTTTGGCAAAGCTTTCGAAATGGTCTCGTGCTGGATGTTATTGGTTAAATTCATATGCCTAATCGTGTATGATTTGTTTCAGGCGTGTCTCGCCAAGACTCCCGGCTTTCGGTGAAATCACTCATCGAGAGTATAGAGAACGCGGCTAAAGCCGCCAAGCAGTCGCCAGCCACAACCCCCGTTACGGAGTGGCCTACGGTGAGTTCCTATTAAACCCCCACCCCGTTGGGACGAAAAATCGACCGACTTCACACGAACCGTTTATGTCATCATTTTAAAGATTTACAAGAAAACTCACACGATTTACAAGTGATTGCACATTTAAAAGAAAAGTAAAACAAATTGATTTCTCGAATCCAGGTCCCCCCGCCACCAGCAGCAGCCCCTACCGCCCCGGTGAAGAACGGGCTCGCGGAGCCGGCGCCGCCCGGCAACGGCCTCAACTACGCCAAGCCCCCCGCGCCGCGCGCCGCCCGCGTCTCGCCCGTCTCTACCGGTAAGTGCACGAGCGTAGTCATAGGCCTGCTCGGCTGGCCTCCATAGCCAAACCATTCATTGTAAGTAAGTATAGTCAGGCCGACTTTGTCAGTAGAAAACGCAACATGCAAAATTACGCTTGAAGTTGAACCGCTGAACCGATTTGGACAAAACTTGATATGGAGATAGTTTGGGCCCCGAGAAAGGACATAGGGTAGTTTTTATCAATCATCATCATCCCACGCAGACGAAGTCGCGGGCGGAAGCTAGTGAAATATAAATTGATCAAGCCTATATTTTCAAATTTGGCGCCTTTTCTACTGACAAAACTGTCTTGCCAGAGTATATTAACCCCTTTATTCATAAACGCGCTACAAGCCCCAATTAGTTAATTTATGTTTTATCCCTTTCTTACAAATACACAAATCAAATTGACAGATTAAGACAAATGATTATTAGCTCCTTTAGGCTTTCAGCGCATTTATGAATAAGGGGGTAGATGTGTAAAATCTAAGACAAATTCGTGTTTCAAATTTGACAACAAATCTGGATGGCGCTGTATGGATCCGTACATTATGCGGTAACCCTGGTTGTTAAATATTGACGGCAAGCAATTCAGTTAAACATAATTCGCTGCCCCAATATTACAGGGTTCTATGTTTCACTTTTATCGAACTGAAATTTGAACATTGTCATAGTGACATTAAGTCGAATTTCAACTATCTTGAAAATGTAACATACAACCCTGTATTATTGGGGCAGCGATATGGCACCATACAACACCATTTTCAATTGTGAAACTCGGGGCATGATTTTTTCCGTAGAATTTACACATTTTATACAATGAATAACTATTAAAAAATATAAATAACTCGTGTAACTTTGTATTTTTGTCCCTAATGTCAATTATACGGGATAGATTGCCAAAAACTAGCCACCCACAATAGTTTTCCAATTTAGTGATCTCCGTGAACAAAATTGGTGGCAAATGAGGGGAAAAAGTAGCTGAATTAGATTACTTTAGTGACCAGTTACTGGCAATTTATTTAATATGTGCATCCATAGTAAATGTATCTATAGGTGAATAACTATGTCTAATATTTTTTTTATATAATTTTAAATGTCCTCCCCCGTCGCATGACGTATTCTGCTTTTTATTCTTACAGCATGGAGGAATGAGAGAGGCGCTTAATGCCAACCTTGCCATCTCTTTCTAACTTGTGTGTGTTCGCAACTATTTATTAACTTTTAATGCATGCGCATTCATACAAATATCTGTGTTTAATATATAAAAATGGTGCTCGAAAATACGTAAAATAAAGGCTTAATTTTTTTATTCAACGTTGCATTTTCTAACCTTGATTCCTTTGTTATTTATAAAGAACTAATTACAATTAATATATTATAGTTCCAAAGCTAACAAAAGCATGGCTTATAAAAAAGATGCTGAGTTAAGTTAAACTGATTTTATACTCCATTTATTAAAATGACACTTCGATTGGCCAATCTACTATAGTAAGAACGAAGGATTTCTTACATTGACCTGCCATTTGCCATCTCTATCGCTATCGCACGCACACAATTATTGCTGTCCCTCTCGTACAGTGGCATTGATCACCGGCATCATGGGCGGAACAGCAATATAACATGCGTGTGATAGAGATAATAAATGGTGGGTTAACCCTTAAATGCATCATTTTTTCTTTTTGCCCGAAATTAATATATGTATCACATAATTGTTTGCCGATTCTAGGAAAAATAGTAAAAAAAAATATAACTTCGATTTTCACTGCGAAATCAGTGTTAGAAGTTGAATTGGCTAAATCATATTTATGTAAATATGTAATTTTCAGTAATAGATATATGAATTTATTTACTACCATTAGAAAGGTACACTATTTGTGATAAACCTATGATAAAGTTTTTAAATATAAAATAATTACAAACCCCGAAAACACCGTTCAAAATCACATACTAAAAAATATCAACTTCTGGATTTTTTCAAGCTTTCCGACTTTTCGTCTTCAAACAAATGGAATTTTTATAAATTAAAAATATTGCGTCATTTTAACCCTTAAATCATCACCCTACTACTTGACGTTTGGTATAAAGGTGCGTTCAAGAACGTAAGCCTTTTTTTAAATCTGTGAGCTGTCTAATGCTTTGTAGACATTTGGCAACACTATGCATTTAAGGGTTAAATATACGAAATTCTTCGTGCTTTGCGTCATTACTTTAAAATCCGATCTGTCAGATTATGTACTGAAATGATTGGACTGGGCTTATTGGGTAGGTAGTAAGATTCTAATCGAGATGTCAGTTTGAAATCTGGGTTATGAAAACAGAGAATAAAAAATATTTTTTGGGATATTTGTGTTTGTTGTTTTGGATATGGTGTCACTGCAGTTATATTTTGATCAAATGTTGTCATTGTTGATCAATAATGTAGCTAAGAGCTGATGAAAATGTTTGATCGTGGATTTTTCAATGATAGTTGATTATTTGCCAACATTTTACAATATTTCACTATGTGGGATAAAGTTCTTTGTGATCGTCGTAGAAAAATATATCGTCAACGTAGTGAATAAAGAATCGGGAGTAATTATAATTGCTTATTTTAAGTATGAGAATTTTTATTGTGACCTACCTTCGACATTAGTGATGTCATATGTAGAAGTACCTATGTACCTAACTGGCATTTAATCTCCTATCATTTAACGATAAGAAGCCTGGTGGCAAAGTTATATTTCTAGTAAACAAACTTAATTACTTCAATAAGTTATATGTTAAGGCTCTGTTTAAACGATGAAAGACAGAGCCGGAATAATTCTGTTAAGAATTAATGTATTTTACATTTATATTTGACCTAAAATTAATACATAGATTTCGTTTAAAAAATAGACAAAATTATTTTTCGCTTACATAAGTAAAGAAAACAGTATCAGCAGTAAATACTATAAGTAGTGCAAAATAATTTGGAGTCGCAATTTTGACGGTTAAAGTAATTTACTGAGCCGTCCTGCGCCATCTACTTTAACTGCCAACATTGATGTTACATTATTCTGCATTATTTCACTCACTTAATTCATTTTTATCTATGGCTGTAGCCTGTAGTCAATAAAAAAACTCAGCCTTAAAACTGTAATGCCCTGTTTGCCACCTGGTTGTATTGTTCCGCTTTGTACCGTGTCTAACCCGCGGGCAGAGGGCGCGGCGAGCGCCAACATCCCGGACGAGCAGCGCGCGCTCTCGCTGCAGCAGAAGGCCATCGAGAGCTTCGTGCGCCGCAACAGCTACGGGGACATATGTGAGTCGCAAGCGGAGAAGTTTCACTACACAACTAGTTTGGACTCATTAACTTCGTTGAACCCACCCTAACCTACCTACATCTATCTACCAGCCTACCTTCCCCAGCCATCTACTTACCCTAACCTACCTACTATCTACGTATCTACCGACCTATATAGTTCGTTTTTTTAGCATTAGAAAGAAGGTAAGCGATCTTGACATGTCTTTTAATTGAAAAACTCTTTTTAAAAATCAGTAAACTTATGAAAGCAGAAGAATATAAATGATCGTATTAGATTTATTCGTGCTCTTGTGTTGGAGGCCAAGACTCATTTTGGGTCACCGCGCCAACCAACTAAGTAAGTATTAGATTCATAATTGTTACATATTTGCCGTGACTTATTTTTAAAACGTGTTTTTCAATAAAAAGACACATCAAGATTGTTTACCTTATTTCTAATGCCAAAAAAACGAACTATAGTATGAATTATCTGAGATGATTTTTTCGCTTAAAACCCTAAGCTGTTAAACAAAAGGCATTGTTTATTTTGTGCCCCGCGGTGGCTACCGAATTTCTCCTTAGTGAGAAGGATCAAGGCCCTTTAAAAGGCAATTTTAGCGTTGAGGTGAAAAAAATCATCTCAGATAATTCAAACTTTACCTATCTCCCAAATTCCGACCAACCTACCTACCTAAATTTGCCGTATTTTTCAAATTCAGTTCAATAAAAAATACTTGAACTCCTTGCTTTGAAATTGCGATTTTGATGGTGAAATAAATATTATAGGACAATTTCAATGTATTTTTTAAATGGAACAAATCGAATGGTACCTAGATTTTGAAACTTTTGGGTCTTTTATTTTTTTATCATTTCCATATATTTTTCTAGTATCCAACTTACTCGTATTGTGATAAATTACTCATTTTCTATCTATTTACCTAGTTTTCGTTATAAAATTCAACACGTGCCATCCCTATTAAACATGGCAATAATGGAAGACGAAAATAATGAATGAATGAATAGCTTTTAAATTTTTTATTGTAAGAACATTTCTTGATGTGTATTATTGAGCGGCATCGTCTTTTAGACTAAGCTCGATAAATAAAGATAAAAAAAATTGGCAATAATGTCAATAATTATATCCAGGTGAACGAAAGGACCCGCTCAACGCGCTACAAGTGAAGAACGGCGGTTCCAAGAGGAACGCGCTTCTCAAGTGGTGCCAACAGAAGACGGCCGGATATAGTAACATCGACATCACTAATTTCAGGTAACGGTGCAGCTGATTTTCATATTGGTTGACTTATAACATAATATTTGGACGCAACAACTGATAAAACTTGCAACACCTTATTACTATTACTACTTTCAAAATTTTACAAACTAGTGAGCTGTAGCCCTCCCGAATCCCCATGGATCAGCCATTTTAGAATAGGCCTGTTGCAAGTAACAAAGAATCACGGAAATAATGGTTTCAAAGAAACATATATTATGTTAATATGATTCTAAAAAATGGCCCAATCTTAGTATAAACTGAAGGATTATTAATATATTCAATAAAATAAAACTGTAAAATTCTCCAATCGGCCATTATTACTGAAACGCCAATCAGAAGCGTTCTAAACAGTGACGTCATCAATCCATAACATATTTCTTAGAGCAACATAGACAACCTCATTGACCGAAATCCATACGTTCTCACCAAAGAGTTCGGAGGGGCAAAAAAAAATGTTATTTCGCCACTAAACATTTATTACGTCCAAAAAATATTATTACACGATATAAAAGAGATATCTATTTGTTATTATCTAAATAAAATGCTAAATAATACGATATTTCACCAACAAACTTTTTTAATTATTTGGCTGAATGGAACTATCATTGCCATGTTGGCTGTCGTAACTAGAAAAAATGAAAAATTAAAAAGTAAAACCGGCACTCGGTGATTTTCACTCAAAATTTACATGTATCTAAATAATTAATCTTAAATTGCAACCGTGTGAGAGTTTTTGTGTAAAATGAGTTATTGTGATAAATTTGTGTAATGTATTTATGACCCTAATCGTAATATATGGTGCTGAATTAACAATATCATTCGGATTCAAGGGAAATTCGTAACTGTAAGTATGTAAACAATGTCTACCACCCTACCACCAACTAAATGGTGACGTCACAAATGTCGTGCGAGGCGTTTTCGCGCGAGTTTTAAACTAGCTATAATAAAATGCAATTATTTATGTTAAATCTTATGAGTATAGCTGAAATATTGTGTTTTTCGGAACCAATACAAGTGTACCGACAATAATAAAACGGATTTCAAAATTTGTCATCAGGCCTATTGTCGAACTCGCGATCTGTAGACGAGAATCTTCGGACATACATTACGAAAGCATTATTGCCCAAGTTGATACGGAGATTAGCTTCGGTCGGATTTAATAAAGGATCGGTTTTCTGCTAATTAAAGTACGTACACGTTATATCTTGTCAACAGTTCATCGTGGAATGACGGCATGGCGTTATGTGCCTTGCTACATTCCTACCTCGGCGAAGCGCGCATCCCTTACGCGGCGTTATCACCGCACGACCAGCGCACCAACTTCAGCGTGGCCTGTGCGGCCGCTGAGGCCGTCGGTATACCGACCACGCTGGTATGTACTGTATTGTAGCCAGTTTACTGGTGTAGTTAGAGCGCTCTCGTCGCTATGCTATAGTGAACAGCTCATCGGAACGACAGCATGGCGTTATGCGCCTTGCTACACTCTTACCTCGGCGAAGCGCGCATCCCTTACGCGGCGTTATCACCGCACGACCAGCGCACCAACTTCAGCGTGGCCTGTGCGGCCGCTGAGGCCGTCGGTATACCGACCACGCTGGTATGTACTGTGTTGTTGTCACCAGTTACTGGTGTAGTTAGAGCGCTCTCGTCGCTATGATATAGTGAACAGCTCATCGGAACGACGGCATGGCGCTGTGCGTGCTCCTACACTCTTACCTCGGCGAAGCGCGCATCCCTTAGGTACGCGGCGTTATCACGACGAGCAGACCAGCCGCACGACCAGCGCACCAACTTCAGCGTGGCCTGTGCGGCCGCTGAAGCTGTTGGCATACCGACCACGCTGGTAAGTAACGGATCCCTTTGTTTGACATAATTATTGAAAGTCATAAATGTCATAATGTAAATATTGTCAGATTATCATTAGTCATAATTCTGAAACCGTTAACTTTTCAGGGTTTTCGTAAGGTTATCTTATAGATAGAATCCTGAAAAGTTACGCGTTTCTGAGGGAAACCATATTATGAGTAACGAAAATGCGGACAAACTATACATTATGACTATGACTTAAAACTTTATGGGAAACAATAGAGACCCGGTATGCAATCTCCATAAGTCCATACTATCTAAATCCAAGCTTCTATTCTATGTTATGTATTCATCCATTAAATCCAAGGGTTGCAGTAGGGCCGAGATCGGACACGATTTAATTGTGTCTTTAAAGCGAACCAGAGGGCCGAAAGGTTGACGGTGAGTATTGAGGCCCCGCGAAGGCCGTCCGATCTCGGCATGCTTTTTATCCCTGTCACGACGCCTTTTTGCGAATGTAGATTAGATCCGCAAATTTTTCGCGTCTTGTTCCCCTATTTTGGTCGGCATTTTGTCCCGCGACAAAGAGATTAGAGAATGATAATACAGCCATTGTCGCCTCCTCGTTGTTGGTTCGCGGTTGTGTCCGTCTGGTCCGTTAATACACACTTTTTCTATTGACCGTCACAAAACTGACACACAAAACTTGTATGAAAAACTGAGAACACCTATTTCTTTGTTTAAATCAATATTCCTCGTAATTCTGTAGTCGACATAACCCAAAGTTTAAAAATAAAGTTAATGGTATACTTTTTATTTGAAAACCCCCAGGTATACATATAGTATGCTACCTAGCTACTAAGTTTGGAGTGGGCTTAACATAGGTAACATTCTTTCCAGAATATACAAGACATGATCCAGCAGGAGCGACCCGACTGGCAGCAGGTAATGGCTTACGTGACCAGCATCTACAAACACTTCGAAACGTAACTTAACACCTTATTCCTTACACTCTAGAATTCATAATCATTCAACACACTACGCGCAGTTGTGACTTTTAGACACGTACATAATTACGAGTAGAGTTAGACCAAGATAAGTCTGCAGCGATTTTGATAGCCCAGACTATGCAAGTGTTATTTTAAACGTCACACTTCTATGAAATTATGACGTATAAGGTCACATCACAGTCTGTCCTGTCAAAATAGTTGCAGAGTTATCCTGGTTAACTCTATCTTATATGTACAGAAACTTCGAAATGCAACTTTATACCATAAGACTATTGATTTGGAGCTTATATCCGGTCGCATCATCACCATTTTAGGTGTCATGAAAAAAATACTAGGTCTTGTCAGAGGTAAACCAGTCTTATACTGGATATAACTCTGTAGTAAAAATGTTTAGATTAGTGTATTGTTACATATAGGCACGTGTGACAATTTAAATGAAAACAGTTTTGAAATGGTAAGTAAAGTTACATGATTTTTGCCTAGAAGCATTCAATTTATTTTGGTTATTATTCGCAATGGAATCTCAAAAACGCGGTGGTTTTAAAAAAATTACGCAATTACAGAAATTCTGTAAATAAAATACTACGATTGAAATAGTATATGAATTCATTAATTTATACATTCAGTATTTGAATGTTGAATCATTTTATTCGATTACGTACGAATTCCGCGATGATATCAATATTTTTCTAAATTAGTTTCTGAAGTAACTTCACATGCCATTTTAAAACGAACTTTTGTGAAATAAAAAGTGCTGTGAGAAGGTTGTATTGACATTCCTACACTACGAAGTTATCCTCCTAAGGCCCAGCCATACAAATGAAAAATGCAAAATTTGCCACAGAAATTTGAACCATTAGTGTAGGAAATAGAGTTAATTTTGCGTTGTTTAAAAGCTGAACGAAACAAAGCAAAAGCAACTCTGTAGCAATCGAATATGATTTAAATTTCATTGAACTGAATAAGTGCTATAGGTAGGACCTTGGGCCTTAGGAGGGTATGTACGGTTCCCACCGACCGGGCTGGAGTCTGGCTGCGCCGGAGCGCCTATTCAATGTGCCTATGCATTATGTATGGCAGAAGCGATGGGATCCGACCGGAGCCGTCCGCCCGCAGGCAGCCGACCGGCGCCCGTTCGGTGGGATACATTAGTGTGATATGCAGCAGTTGCCGAGTGGCTTCTTATTGCCTTACTTATAATGAAACTGAGAAGAGTAATTGTTGATGTCACCTTGCGAACCTCACTGTCCGTTGAAAAGGACGAAATTTCTAACTTCGTATAACTTTTTCATGTCATACTATTTTGAATCCGTCGCGGTTATCTCGCAAACGGGGTTCCGCCGGCAGTTGCGGTGTGTGAGCAATACAGCAATATGTATGTTTGTACGTATATAAACTTATATAATACATATAAGTATGTATGTAGCTCTGCACGCAACCGAAGCGGCGTTTGGGGTCCGCATTCAATGGCAAATCTTATTTCTTACAATTTCTATATACATATGTTAGTACTCTAATTCCTTGATTGTAGCGACACTAAACTGGAGAGATGATATCAACAATTGTAAATACTCTAAATGGCCTTGAAAGCGTGATATTGAGAAGAAGTGAGGAATTATTGTGAATTGTGACGTCCGTCTTTCCATGCTAGAAGACTGATTGGTTAACTAAGATTAGAACGAGGTTAGACTATCTAGGAGTATGGGTTTTGTGATTAGATTATTAGCAAACATCGGAGAGATTTCGCTGTAATATTGTCTTTGACATGTAAGAGCGTTTTTACATTGTCTGATCCGATATCGGATGTCGACTACGACCGTAAAGTAAAATGTAAAAAAGTGCCTTTCGGGTCGGACAGTGTAGATAGGACGTAATTTTTGAGTAAAGTTTTTTTTTAATAAATGAAAAACTGTATATTAATCTTTTAAACACATTTTTGCTCATAATCTGTTCTACAAAACCATTTACTGGAATTCAAGTAGAATTGATATTGGATTGATGGCCTTAAGATTGCATTTAGTATATTTTTCCACTATTATAGTAATGTATCTTAGTAGGTAATATTCCAATATATTATATATTTAGCTATAATCCGGCTAATTCCATGTATCGATTATGTATCAAAGATAATTAATTGTAAAGGAGGACAATCTTAAGAAAAATCCGTGCAATAAATTTGACAGCTGAAGTAGATGGCGCTGCACGGCTCCGTACATTAACACATTCACTGCCCCCAACGCACATGTGCGTCCACCGTCATACAAGTTTGTTCCTAGGCCACGCCCCCTGGCAGTGAATGCGTTAAACGGTAAATCTGTCAAAAGTTGACCTTTTTTTGACATTTAGCTACGTTACCACAAAACATGGCGATGCGAAGTGTCATCTAGTTAAGCTGTCAAAATCAGTGCCGTGATTTTTTTCTTAGACTATACTATACGACGCTGACTTTACAAATGTACAGTCAGCGTCGTATAGTAGGTAGCATCCAAAGTATTCATATAGTTCGGTACGCCGTACAAATTATATGGTGTACCGAATTATTTGAATATTTTTGGATGCTACCTACTTTACGACGCTGACTGTACTCCCTTTCTACTATCAAAAAATCTTTGCTTTGTATGTGAGTATATAATATAATCATCTTTGTTGTCAATGCTATCATTTTGTTATTTCATCATTCAAAATCTAAAAATCAACCTGGGCTTACCTAACCTAAAATATTTTTTTAGTCTTCAACATCCTATTTTTTTTGACGAAACAAAATGATAGCGTTGATACATATTCCTTAATATTTTCTAAGATATTGCTAGTAAAGATAAAGTCATATTTTGCCTATGCTTTACGCCAATATACATATGTAGGTATTTTTATAATCGCTTCACCATTGTACATGTATTTTTCTATTACTCTTAGATATACGTAAGTTTATTATGTCTTTCATTATTGTGTATTCGTATTTTGTATCTGTATCTTGTTATGAAATATCTAACCTATAAATTATACCTTAAGTCGCGAATTACGGTTGAATTTCGCATACTGCGTGCGTACATAAGTTAATGACACAGCTAGAACCTAATATAGACCTTAAATATATCTTCCACAGAGTTTATTCATAACTCATCTTTAATATCCGTGTTCGTGTACAAAATACGGTTAATTTATAAAATTGGACTTGACCAATCACAGATGAGTTTTTATCGAACATAAAATGCTGTGATTTGATTGGTTGAAATGGATTCTTTTAGAATTATTTTAAAATTAATTTAGCAAGTACGAGTGAATGTTTTTATTATTATGAAGTTTTATTGAATGCGCATGACTGGATTGATTTTGCCGATTGTATTTTATTGTGAACGTGATATTTTTAAGAATTGAACATCAACGGGCGATTTTTACAAGTTCGAACCTTAATTTCAATTGCACGTCTAAAATGCAAATATATATACATACCTTGTGAAATAAGTGTATGTTCTCTATTAACGGAATATTTCTTAACCCTTTATAAGGCATAAGGGTGTCAAGAATTATGCAAAATTGAACCCTATCACTTTGAAATAAAGTTCAAAATCAGGTGGGAAATATATTTCTTCTGTCTTATAAAGGCTTAAAATTGTTAGCAATCATTATTTTGCGAAAATACTTAATATTTGTCGTCATCAAAACAGTTCAATAGCTTGAAGAAAGCTTATTATTAATTCTAGAAAATATTACCTATTTTTGAAGTTTTTCGGTAATTGGGAAAACTTAAGATTTAGTTCGATCTCTGTTGAAAATATGAACAATCTTCCTGTAAGAAGATAATTTAATTATTATGAGGGTAATATTACTTGGTTACCTTTGTTTGTTGAATGTATTCAGAACTATTAATTATCTATTTTGATATGATTGTACCTGTGTAAATATAGCCTAATTAAAGTTCCTTATTTATAAACTTTGTGTTTTTATCCTTTAAATTAACAACCATGCTAAGTTTTCATATCAAGTATAGCGTTATATCATGGACGGAATATATTCACGGTGGCTAAAAAATAAAGACTTGCATTCCCGTTCCCAGGGAGGTATAGGGATTATACAGCGAAACTTTTACTATGGGACCAACCCCGAAATCGCGAAAAATATGTACCCTCCCGCCTCCTTTCGCGATTTCGGGATTGGGGCCATAGTACCTAAAAGTTGCTCTGTATAATCCCAAAACCTCCCTGGCAACAGAAATACAGTTATTTTTAGCCATCCTGTATAGACGAAGATCTCATTACATTTTTACTTCGAAAAACGGTCCACATGACTGTCCCTTATCTGACACACATTGCTGAAAGTTATCCCTTCTCCATAAATATACCAGACCGCACTTTTAATAGGTACTAGTACATACTACCCAATACATAAGTTCCCGCTATTAAAAAAAATCTATTCTTGCGCGGCATAGTCAAAATAGGTCTGAGTCTACGTAGCTACACAGTATAGAAATAGTGACACTGCCCCACTTTGTTGCTGCTGAGTCGGTGCAGTGTCTTATACGGAATTAACCCTTTAACAGGCTAAGGGACATATATTTCACACATACGGCACTTCAAATATGTGTTCTATTATCGATGAGTAGGACTGACATTCGATTGTCATTTTTGAAATGTCAGCCTGGTAAAGGGTTAAATAATAAATCATCGGGTAGTTTATTGAAGTAGGAAATCAAAAACCACAAAGATGAAATGCATTCCCATATTTATTTATAATAGGTGGCAACCAATCTCACTAATTGCAAAAAAAATAAATTAACAAAAACCAACAACCTTGTTTTGGCACTACCGTACGGTTCAATATGGCTCTGAACTTGTGATAGTAATTAGTGAGTTTTGGTTATATCATACATCGTAAGGTTGGGTTTTGACAGGTGTATTTAGAGCCACCCCACACTAGCGTCTCCCGAGCGTCGCCGTTTAGTCTCTATGGCTGCTGCTAGACGCTACGTTGGCGCAACTGCGCGGCGACGCCATTATCCATAGCGCTGACAGACGCTAGTGTGGGATGGGGATGGCCCTTAGTCAGACACGTTTTGGTCTACCACTCGAGGACTCCGGGCATATATTTCTCGATGAGCTTTTCGTAGTAGGGCCACAGCGCGTCGATGTCGGGCACGCCGGCACTTTTCGTGTAAAGGTCGTATTTGCTGTAAAAAATGTCAAAATGTAGTAAACCCTTGATGCGGATAAGTAAATAAGTGGTATGGAGGTATTGAAGGTTAACTTGATTCTAAAACCAATAAGAGAAAAACCGGCCAAGTGCGAGTCGGACTCGCGCACGAAGAGTTCCATACCATTACGCAAAAAACTGCAAATAAAAACACATTTATTGTATGGGATCCCCACTTAAACATTTATTTTATTTGGTTTTTAGTATTTGTTGCTATAGCGGCAACAGAAATACATCATCTGTGAAAATTTCAACTGCCTAGCTATCACGGTTCATAAGATAAGCCTGCTGACAGACAGACTGACGGACAGACAGACAGACAGACGGACAGACTGATAGATAGCGGAGTCTTAGTAATAGGGTCCCGTTTTACCCTTTGGGTACGGAACCCTAAAAAGAACGTGTATCATTTAGGATAGGACACACGCTGCCGACTGGTTAAGACCGAGTTTTGAATGCTGGATGTAATTAGATATAGTTCATTTTTTTTTAGCATTAGAAAGAACTTGAAAGAAGGTAAGCGATCTTGACATGTCTTTTAATTGAAAAACGCTTTTTAAAAATCAGTAACTATTACTTATGAAAGCAGAAGAATATAAATGATCGTATTAGATTCATAATTGTTACATATTTCCCGTGACTTATTTTTAAAAAGTGTTTTTCAATTAAAAGACACGTCAAGATTGTTTAGGGTTATTCCCTAGAATACTACTTAACTAGAATGAGACTCTTCTATTTTAGTTTTTACACTTATACCGGTAAAACTGTTTTAATATTTTTTAATCACTTTTAAAGCAGTTTACTGAATCACTAACTGACACATAATTATTTATTACAGCACGCTACATTTATACTATTTATACTGTTTTTATTAGTATTTAATTCTAACAATATTATGGTGGTAACTACTGGGAAAAAAAATCCCACCTTTTACCAGTGGTAACTACTGGGAATAAAAATTCCCAGTAGTTACCACCAAGCCGAGTTGGTGGTAGGTAACTAGTGGGAATTTTTTTCCCAGTAGTTACCAGTGGTAAAAGGCGAGACAAAAAATTCCCAGTAGTTACCACTGGTAAGAACTTGGTGGTAACTAGTGGGAATAACCCATTGTTTACCTTATTTCTAATGCTAAAAAAACGAACTATAGTAAATAATTATAGGGTACTCACTTAAACTCCAGGACAGCATCGAGGATCTGCTTATCGCTCTCTTTGAGGAGGTGCTGGTAGTCACCGCCCGCGTGCCACGGGTAGAACGAGTGGTACCTAAACGATATATATTCAAATTATTATTTGCTGAGCAACATATCAGTCATCATAGGCCTTTTCGTCTATTGCAGACGATTTATGGTGTAACACCGGAGAAACACCGTTTTTGGTGGCTGAATAGACCGATGCGAGACCGACATGGTCTACCACAGGTCTACACATATCAGTATCGCCCATATAATTAACACTTTCGGTGTCGGGCGCCCCGTGTCTCATTTTCACATGGAGAAAAAATTACACACCTTATTAGTGGCCCGTCAGGTGGTTATGTGTTTGATCATGTCATGGAACATAGACAGGCGTATGGAGCCTAACGGCTCGGCACGCAGACAGGCAAGCACGGCAGGCTCCGCACGCCTCAGCCTGTTCCATGGCATGATCAAACTCAAAAACCACCTGACAGGGCACTAATAAGGTGTGTATTCTTTTTCTCCATATGAAAATGAGTGGTTGAAATATTTTAAATTCCAGTATTTGGCCAGCACCACCTATACTCTGTATATCATCAACTATTTAAATAAAAGTAAACAAAATTTACCCTCAAATGGCACCTTAAGCCAGTTGAGGATAGATGAAAACATTACACGATCAAATAATGTAGGTTAAAGTCAGGTCGTTGAGTGACAGATCCAGGCGGTTTTGTATTTGGTTGGTTAACCAATAAATGTTATGACCTAACTACCCGAAAATGTGCAAATTGTTAGTTTACTTTTATTTAAATAGTATACTATTATTACCTGATCATGTAGAGCCCCTCCTTGGGGAACTTGCACTTGTTGTGTTTCAGCATGTGGTACAGGTACTCGTCGTGTCCCCACGACATCATCAGCTTCTCCAGACCGCACTTCGGCGAGTACATGCCGCACTCGGTACTGAAAAGGTGAAGGTTTAATATTTAAGAACAAGTGTTAATTTAGATGTTATTATTTTTGCTTGTATGTAAATTCAATGTTGACGTGTAAAAGTGCCCTTGTGGCCTATTTGCTGAATAAATGTTGATGTTTGATGGGGCGGTAATTCTTAGGTCAGTCGAAGCAAGAACGACAACGGTCGATTCGTAAGTAAGGTACTCTACCTACTTATTCTCTCCCATTCGGGACGGGGCGGAAAAGTCAGGTGCGTTTGTTAGTGTCAGGTAAGTATTGGTAAAACGACGGACGCTTACGGGCATCCGCTAGCTGGCGTGGATGCGCGCAGGGGGCGCTCCCACGCGGGTGCCATTGTAGGTAAATTTTGTCGTATTCGCACGCGTCCGCATCATTTACGACGCGGCCACGATATTACGCGACTGGCAACGGCGGCAGCGACAACCATAGGTGGGAACGAAAGGTCCTATATCGCTGTGTATCGCTCCAACCTATGGTCATCGCTGCCGCCTTCGCAAGTCGCTCAATGTCGTGGCCGAGCCGTTAGCGTTACTCATATTATTTCGTGCAACCGAGCCAGCTAGTGGATGCCCTAAAGCAGCGGTCGGCAACCTTTTAGCAGCCAAGGGGCACATAGTAGTTAACGAAGTTACGCGGGCCGCACTTTGTTAATATTTATGACTTTATCAAACATTGTCATTTGTCAATATTACCTACATACAAAATAGCCAGGGGGGCTCGCGGGCCACAAGTGAGAGGGCCACCTGTTGCAAACCGCTGCCCTAAAGGGATTACATAATTTACATAGATAGAAACCTACTTGAATTATAAAGAATGCTGCGACATATCTCTAAGAACATGGTAGTGATGTCTCCACTCCTCATCGTAGTTTATCACGTGCATGCATGAGATGGAAGAACTCACTTGTATTTAGGGTCGTAGGAATCAGGGTTATCCTTGAAGCTGTCATCTCCGTAGACGATGCTCTTGCCCCACTTGCAGCCGACGGGGAAGGTGTCGCCAACCACGCACCATTGAGGTTCGCCGTAGAACGCCATAACCTGATGAGAAAAACATTTTAGGGACTTCCAATTCCTTAGTTGCCAAGCGGACTCCAGGCTCCCATGAGCCGTGGCAAAATGCCGGGACAACGCGAGGAAGATATATAATAACGTTTTAGGTACTTCCTTTCTGCATAGTCCTCGCTAAGGGAATCAGCTATACATCTATGTTCTTCCCGTCTATCGGAATAATAGGCTGCTAAAGGGGTTTATGGGGTCGCTTGTGAAAATAGTGGAACATAAAGGCAAACTTTTAAAAATAGGAGCTCGCAATATTTGTGTAGTATATAGTCGGCCTTGTCTTTCTCATTCGAAGACGCGATACACATTGCCTCATTTTCTTACCACCTTCAACCTTCAGCATCCAGTACCATTTTACCGAGTACAAGTACGCCAGCTCTATATCTACGCTATGCGTGGAATGAGCAGGGCCTTAGTGTATTCCCATTGTCACACACCTTGCCCATATCAAGGATTAGCCCGATCAGATGCATCCACTCCTTATCCTGATGCTCCTGGCGGATACGCTCGGCAGTCTGGAACGCGTGCACGACATTCAACAGGTCGGATTCAGGGTCTTATTACAGCACATACCTTGCCCGCATCATGTATGAGACTGATCAGATGCATCCACTCCTTATCCGGGTGCTCCTGGCGGATACGCTCGGCCATCTGGAACGCGTGCACGACTTTCAGCAAGTCTGATTTAGGGTCTTATTACAGCACATCTTCTTCTTCCTCAGCGAGTATGCGCCCAGTGTTGGGCATACGCCTCTCCAAATCTCCTCCAAGCAGCCCGATTTGCTGATTCTCTCCTCCAGAGTGGGCCTGCAATCTTTTTGATGTCATCCTCCCATCTTTTTGGAGGTCTGTGATCTGGTATTTTTGAACGAGGCCTCCACGCTAGAACACGCTTGCTCCATCTCCTATCATCTCTGCGACATACGTGCCCGGCCCAGGCCCATTTCAGAGTAGAAAAATCCGTCAGCCGATGTCTACTACTTTGGTCCGTCGCCGGATCTCCTCGTTTCGGATTCTATCGCAAGAGAGATATATTACAGCACATACCTTGCCCGCATCATGGATCAGCCCGATGAGATGCATCCACGTCTTATCCGGGTGCTCCTGGCGGATACGCTCGGCCCTCTGGAAGGCGTGCACGATGTTCGGCAGATCGGAGTCAGGATCTTATTACAGTACACACCTTGCCCGCATCATGGATCAGCCCGATGAGATGCATCCACTCCTTATCCGGGTGCTCCTGGCGGATACGCTCGGCCGTCTGGAAGGCATGCACGATGTTCGGCAGGTCGGAGTCAGGATCTGATTGGTCCACTAGCTCGTTCAGCTTAATTAGAGCGTCCTTTATGGTGGACTTGAAGGTGTTGAATTTCAGCCATTTTTCCATCTTCTCTGTAAGATAAATTAATTTTATGAATATGGTTCGGTTTAGTTTGGTTGTCATTGTCACCCTTAGAGCATTTAATAACTGGAGTCGCCTTTAAGAGCTAACCTTCTGCCGAAAAACTTGCACAATTATGCAAACTTTTGTATGGACTGACATGGCTATTTGTACGTTACGTACAAATCATGTAGAAATAGCAATACATTTGACGTCCCCTCCCCCGCAAAAATCGGCAGACTGTTTTGTTAAGAAAATGACAGCGATGACATCTCCAGTTACTAAATGCTCTAAGTTGTCACCTAATTGTGGATTGCTAATGTAAAATTCAAAATTTTACTGTCCTGTACTTTGTACAGTCAACTGTAAAAATATGGGTGTAGCCAACTTATTCAAAAATATGTCCCATAGTTCTTAATTCGCTGACATAAGAGCTATGGGACATATTTTTGAGATGATTTGTGCACCCATATTTTTACAGTCGACTGTACGTATTCGAAAACTCGCAATTTTTTCCACATCAACGGGAGATCAACACGATACGTCAAATGTCGCTTGTCAAATACCCCTCATATGATGATAAGGTAACTTACTCTTGACAAAGTCCACATTTTGATAGGTGTGCATGTCGTAGTAGGTCAAGCGCACGCGCCTCCTGATGGGGTCATTGTCGTCGATGGTGTAGTCGCGGAACGCCTCCACGGGCTTCCCGTCGAACACCTTCTCCGGGCGGAAGAGCTGCGACGGGTCGATAATGCCCACTGGTCCTTGCTGCAACGAAAGAGCTTTATGTTCATACGCAGTTTAATGCCGCTACTCCCTCTATTTCAACGCCAGACCAGCAAAATTTATGAAAAAAACATTTTTTTTGTTGTTGTTGCATAACAATTTATTTTGTTAATATTTTTTTTTAAATTAACTAAGCTATTTAGTGTTCTTAAACGTATTGTAACACGGTGTATCAGGTAGGTACTTTGAAGAAAAAAAAACTAAAGTTGGGGTCGTTGCTTGATTGTTCATTTTTTGGTGACTTCAGCCTACATGATCTCGGAGTAATTAACAATGGAGCCGCCATTGACAGGCGTTCCCCTCTGTCGAAAATAGGCGGCCAATGGTCAACCACATGTCAACCATATGTATGGACTGACGTTTATCTGACATGACGTACCTATACATTTGATGTGCCCCTCCCCCGCAAAAAACGGCAGACTATTTTGTACCGAAAATTTTACACATGGCGTCTCCGTTGGTTATATCCTCTAAGTACATGATGCCAAAAAAGGGATTTAATAAAATACTATGATTTTACTTACGTCTCTAGACATGTTTCGTTTGCTTGTTCAATGACAATGAGTGCGCCCAGAAAAGCGCGGACTTTAAATAGTTTAAATGCTTTAAACAGCAACTGATAACAGGTCAATAGGTGATGATACGAAGGCCAATGTCAATTCTTATCACTTCAAATGTACCTACTTATATTAGCAAACTGTTGCACAATCCATTTCTAACTTTCTAGCATTATTTTCATTTTAGCGCCGTCTGTGACAGACTATAGGAGAACGCAAGCTTCACTAATGGAAAATCCTGTTATAAATAATTAGAGTTATAGACCAAGCCAAGTTGGTAGCGATGTTGATAGCACACACGGTGAAAGTGTTATTTTAAACGTAAACTTCTATGGGGGTAAAGCAGCACCATATGTACTGTAAAATTACAGATAACATCATAGTACTTATTTAGTACCTCTTTTTAAGTAAATTATTACCTGTGTTAAGAGGTACTGCTCTTATATGAAGTTATTTTGTTTCTTTCTTCATAGAGTTAATTTTAAGTACAGGAACTACTTATTACCCAATATTTACACCGAAAACGAGTAGATTAACGCCTTTGAAAACAACCAATTATCCAATTAAATAGATTCGCAATAAAAATACATAACAACGATAGTGACAAGGTTATCAAGGGTTAAGTTCATAGCGTCCAACATGTGATGTGATTTGAGTTCACCCAACGCATAATAGGTAAATAATATAAATATGTAATTAGACGCCACCTGTGTGGACACCCTAGCCCCGTCTCATCTCCACGTCTCCACGGCACTACTGCAAAAGCCGGCGCGGCGGCAGAGGCGGCCGAAAAATTAAAAAAGGCCAAATATAAGGGTCTCGGCCCCGAATACGTTTTCGTACCTTTCGGTGTCGAGACCCTTGGCCCGTGGGGTCCGAACGCGTCTACGCTATTTAAGGATTTATCCAAAAGGATAGCAGACGCCACTGGTGATCGTAGAGCTGGCAGCTTCCTCGCACAAAGAATAAGTATTGCGATACAGCGGGGAAATGCTGCCAGCATCTACGGCACCATTCCGCGGGATAGTTTGTAATTATTTATTTTTAGATTAGTTTTATTTATTTTTAGATTTAGTTTTTAAGTTTTTAGGTTACCCATATAACCATTCCAGTCGCAGAATCACAAAGTGGTAACTAAATGTCAGATGTGTCGTAACAGAGTCCACACAATGTGTCTAGAATTGTTTCGAAACAAAGTGTCGTCGCCGTGTCTACACTTTTCCGTAACAAGGTGTCGACACATTTGTGTGCACTTTGCGTGCGGTTTGCGACTAAATCTGACAGCAAATTTGTGACAGCAAATGTCAATATAAAATACCTCTTGAAAACCAAGGTTTGTCAAACTACTATTAGTGTCTCGTGTGCTCGTAATTCTAGTAAGTCATCATGGGCAATGCAAATGATAATAATCGACCGAAACCATATAAACACCCAACACCCGTCAACCTTTTACAGAAAAGTTTTTAAAGAAATTCAATAAGCTACTTAGGTCAGGCAACGAATGCTCCAAAAGTTGTAGAGGGAAATGCTCGGAACACAATTTTTGACTCCGTAACTCGGTTTGACAAGTTAGGAGGTGAACATATCAAAAGTCCCCGGCCGTAGCCCTTGAGCGGGGGGGAGAGAGGGGGCTTTGAAGGTCCCATTTTCCCGTTTTTCGATTATATCTCGGAAACTATGCATCTCAGCGACATGGCCACTTATACAAAATGAAAGTTTATTTAATTTGTTACAAGTTTATTCAATCAATTTTTTCGATATGTTGAATAGTTTTTGAGATATCCGCTCTTGAAAGTTTATTTAGGGCTCTCAATTTCATCTTGATATATCTATATCAGTGAAGGTGCTAGGCCGTGTTTGGTATCGTTTTCGTATAAATCTGGGGTGCTGAATCCATTTAAGATATCACATTGACACCATTCCACAAAATAAAAATAAATCTTTTTAGGGTTCCGTACCTCAAAAGGAAAAAACGGAACCCTTATAGGATCACTCGTGCGTCTGTATGTATGTCCGTCTGAATACACAAAATAGTTCTTTACCTATAGATGACAGGAAAACCTATTAGAAATGTGCAGTCAAACGCGAGTCGGACTTAATGTACGGAACCCTTAATATGCGAGTCCGACTCGCACTTGGCCGGTTTTTTTTAAACTCTTCTTGACGCTTAACCGCTGAACCGATTTCGTTGAAATTTGGTATAGAAATAGTTTGCGTCCCGGAACAGGACATAGGATAGATCTTATAACCAAAATCATCTTTTGAAGGTGTGAAAAGTGGCGTGGAAATTTGTACGGGAAATCAATAACCGCTGAACCGATTTATATGAAATTTGGGATGGTCTACATCTTTGATTTAGTTAAAAATGATGAAAAAACATGACTTCAAACCTAAACTTAAACAGTATTAACTTCAAGAAGTCAATTCTGAATTCCCCCCTACACCTCATTTCACACCTTTAAAGGATGATTTTTGAGATAACTTATTATATCCTGTCTCGGGACTCAAAATATATGTGTACCAAATTTAAATTAAAACTGTTCAGCAGTTTAAGCGTGAAGAGGAGTTTAAAAGAAAGTATTTTAATAAGTTTATATGTTTTTACTTCGGAATGGTGTCAATGTGATACCTTAACTAAATTTGGTACTGCGAATTTATACGAAAACGATACCAAACATGGCCTCGTAGCTTTACTGTTGTAGAAGTCAAAATAAAATTGAGAGCCCTAAATTCTTATTACTTGGCCAAACTTGTGTAGAAGGAAAAGGTAAAATAAAAGTCTTCGGCAGGAATATAAGACACAAATATATTTTTTTTTGCGTTACTATTTCATTCATCAAATATAAACATACCTTGATTATACTATTCTAGTGAGATCCTCATAGATAAACAAAAACATTTACTTAAAAAATTACAAGGTCGAAATGTCACGGAACTTGTGAGAGTAATATGTGAAAAATAAAAACTTTTATGACAAAAAAAATCTGGACACAATTTAAGAATCATCCAATTGCGTCGAGGAATCATCTGTATTTTTGCTTGTTTCATTACCTCCTCGCTTCTTTTTTGTCCTTTGTATTCTGTAGCAATTTGTTAGATCTGAAAATAAAGATAACTTGCGTCGTCACGGATGTCGATTTATAGGTTTTAGGGAGTGCAGAATTCGAAAACGATGATCATTTTATAATCCAAGATGGCGGCTACGTATTTTGTCATAAAAGTGGAATCCAAAATAGACATCATTTTCGAAATCTGCGCCCCCTAAAACCTATAAAACGATATCCATGACGACTTTTATGACATAGTGCATTGCCGCCATTTTGAAATTGAAAATGTTATCATTTTCGAAATCTGCGCCCCCTAAAACCTATAAAACGACATCCATGGCGACTTTTATGACATAGTGCATGGCCGCCGTCTTGGAATCCAAAATAGTCATCATTTTCGAAATCTGGGCCCCCTAAAACCTATAAAACGATATCCATGACGACTTTTATGACAGTGCATTGCCGCCATTTTTAAATTGAAAATGTTATCATTTTCGAAATCTGCGCCCCCCAAAACCTATAAAACGACACCCATGACGACTTTTATGACATAGTGCATGGCCGCCATTTTGGATTCCAAAATGGTCATCATTTTCGAAAGCGCGGCCCCCTAAAACCTATAAAATGACATACATGACGACTTTTATGACATAGTGCATGGCCGCCATCTTGGAATCCAAAATGGTCATCATTTTCGAAATCTGCGCCCCCTAAAACCTATAAAACGACACCCATGACGACTTTTATGACATAGTGCAAGGCCGCCATTTTGGAATCCAAAATGGTTATCATTTTCTAAATCTGCGCCCCCCAAAACCTATAAAACGACACCCATGACGACTTTTATGACATAGTGCATGGCCGCCATTTTGGATTTCAAAATGGTCATCATTTTCTAAATCGGGGCCCCCTAAAACCTATAAAACGACATCCATGACGACTTTCATGACATAGTGCATGGCCGCCATCTTGGAATCCAAAATGGTCATCATTTTCGAAATCTGCGCCCCCTAAAACCTATAAAACGACACCCATGACGACTTCTATGGCATAGTGCATGGCCGCCATTTTGGATTCCAAAATGGTCATCATTTTCAAAATTGGGGCCCCCTAAAACGTATAAATCGACATCCATGACGACTTTTATGACACAGTGCATGGCCGCCATTTCGGATTCCAAAATGGTCATTATTTTCGAAATCGGCACTCCCTAAAACCTATATATCGACACGCATCTCGACTTTTATGACAAAGTGTTTTGCTACCATCTGCATGCAAGACATTTCTATTATTTTTACGTACAAAAATGGCCCCCTGTCAACTTTCAATCGAGATTTAATCGATAATTTATTCGATTAATATTCAGATTAATTCAATCTCAATCTATGTTAGGTCGACTAAACTAATCGCGATTAAAATTTGAGAATTAACTTTTTTTATTCCATTAATTAGTCGAATAAACAGTTAATCGATTAATGCCCATCTCTGACCACGGCATTTTTACACTTTGAGAATATCTGAAAACAAATCAACACAAGGAGCCATTTTGCATATCCAGTAACATACCAGTAACTTTGTTATTACTTTTGACAGCGCGTGTCATGTGTCAACACAGAGTCGACACAAAGTCGAAACATTGCAACTACTTTGTGACTGCAATATTTCTCAGCCTTAAACCATATTTATGCATCATAATTAACAAGTTTCGTAGTATGTAAAGCGTTATTTCTGTTATTTAAGTATAGTATACGCATCGAAGTACTAAAAATGCTTCAAATAATATAGTTATGAACACAGGCACTGAGAAGTAAACAATTTCATTTCCGGCTAAACTAAAACAATGTGGTGGCGCGTTGATTATATTACACTTAGTTTATCAAATCACTCGAGCAGTTTAATTCCCCATAATAATTTAAGTCCTATTGTAATATAAATGCAAACAATATATAATTACGTCTTGTAATCCGTTTTAGAGATGGCGTATTAATGTCACTTATTTTTATTTAAGTATTTTTCCATCTGACAGTTTCCATTTGACAGGAACAAAATGAACGAATGAACGAATGATTTTGGCATAAAGTAGTCGCAAACCCGAAACAATGTGTGCACACGGCGACCACACTTTATGTCACTTTGTGTCATGTGTCGACCCTTCCCCATTTCTGGTAACTGTGTCGACACGGCGACGACTCTGCGACTGGAATTGTGACCGAAACAGACGGTGTCGACACAAGATGTGTCAACACCGCGTCGTAACGGCGACTGGAAATGGTTGTATGGGTAGTTATTTTATTATGTTTTACTTATGGTATTATTTTGTTTCTAGGTATTAAGTTTGTATGCACTAATATTAAATATTAGTTATTTACGATAAAAAGTCCGAAAAATAGGAAATTCGACGTAATTACGTAATGTGCTTATTATAGCACACAGGGTGTCGTAATGGAGCACCAGATGTACTCTGTAATAGTACATTACGATATAAACCGCAAAAAATAGGAAATTCGCGACGATTGGCTATAAATTAAAACACGTCCGAAGGAAGTGTTTTAAATCGACACGAGTTGCGAATTAACTATTACAGTACATTTTTGACATAGTTACGTAACGGAAATTTTTGAGAAGCCCTGACAATTCAAAGAGTTAAATGATAGAAACTGTGTGGAACGAATGTAAGGGCTCATTTCTTAGATGATGCGAGAACTCGCATGCGAGTGTCATTACATTGCGGTTTTTGATCGGTCGTTTGAATTGGACGTAACCAAAAGTCCGCAATGAATCTAAATCGCATGCGAGTTCGCCCGCCGTCTAAATCAGCCCTAAGGGGCTGTCCATAAATTACGTCATCGATTTTTGACGATTTTTGACCCCCCCCCCCCCCCCCCTATAATCATCCAAAAATCATGCTTCAAATGACCCCATTTCCTCCTACTTCATGCTACCGTCATCCGATGTCCAGACCCCCCCCCCTAATTTGAAATGACGTAATTTATGAATAGCCCCTAAGGGAGTCCATACATTCCATGCTATTAATTTATTACGTACCTAAGGGCCACTTAATGGGTTAATGGGTTAAACCTGGAGTTGCCATGGTTACCAGTACAATTTGACACTGGGTTAACGGTTTAACCGGTTAACCCCGGGTTAGTGGGATGGTGCAAGTGGGCCTAAGACGATTTAGGGGGGGGGGGGTCGAACATATCTTATTTTTTCTAACAAGGGGCCCTCCCCTTTAGGGGGTTTCATAGTTCTTACATAAGATCACAAATATGCATAATTTTTCCAATTTCTATGAAACGACGCTTAAAATGATACTTCCACATTCTATGCTATCAAGCACGGTGCAGAGTTAGACGTACCAAAAATGTTTTTTTTGTAAAATAAACACTAACAAACCAAACGTGTATTAATTGTTCCTTTACATTCTTACGTAATATAGGGGGGAGGTGGTCAACCTATTCTTTTCTTAAAAAGAAGGAAAAAAAAGAAAGAAAAGAAGGAAAAGAAGGAAGAAGGAGGGGGTCAAAAACTGCCAAAAATCGTCTTCTGTAATAAAATTTGACGACCGGTCTGGCCTAGTGGGTAGTGACCCTGCCTGTGAAGGGCATTTATTTGTGTGATAAACACAGATATTTGTTCCTGAGTCATGAGTGTTTTCTATGTATTTAAGTATTTATAAATAAATATGTATATGTATATTATATATTGTCTACGTACCCACAACACAAGCCTTATTGAGCGTACTGCAGTAGGACTTAGTCAATTTGTGTAATAATGTCCTATACTTATTTATTTATTTATTTAAATGAATGGCGCCTACAAAAAAATAACAAATGAAACTTACGGTAGTAGCCATCTTGTGTCTGCTTCTTCACAGGACAACAATGATCAGATCCGGCGTCGCGTGGATCTTTAAATGCGATCGCAAATGACGTTGTTTTATTCCCTCAGCTTGCCTTCCTTTCAAGTCAGTACAAAAAGCGCTGCCGGATTTGTCGGAACTCGGAACTTGAAGAATACCTACTTCCATCTTTATCTCTCTTGTAATATTGATGTGACAAAGATAGATGTCCTCAAGCTCTCAGATTTCGTCATAGTTACGTTGGTTCTGAAGAACGGACTGGCCTTAGCTCGTTAAGAGCGCTCTTACAAGAAAAGTCGAAATAATGCAAAATTGATGATACTAGTCGACAAAATTCAGGACTTTGCGCTCATTATTAGAAACAATGAGTACTTGTTCCAGTAAAAGCGTCTTCTTATCTTTATAAATATCGTTGTAAATATTAGAAAAAGGACTTATTAAATTAGTAATGATTTTTTTTCTGATGGTCGTTTCCGAAAAACCCCGTGAAGCACTGAATGGCGAGCTCTTATTTGGAAATGTTGAGAATTTTACTCTGCTAAACCTGGCTATTTTGTATTACTAATACCCTGTACTTTAGGCATATCAAACTATATTTTTCCTACATACCTTTGAGAAAGAGAAAATCAAAGTAAAACGAACTCGATTTTCTCTCCGAAACAAGTGTCAATTCCTACGAAAATCTACTTAATATCCAAGTCATTTTCATACTCAAGCAATCTGCAACGTTTGCTTATACTGTTGGTATACATTAGTGTTTATGAAATTCTACTATAATTTTTTGGCAATTTTTTGAAAACTACTCTATATTACCGATGACGCGCGCTGCGCCAGCTCAGTGCCGCGGCAGAGCTTGTAGAGGCAGGACGTGTGTCGGTCGGCTCCGCACATTTTCAACGGCGACGACGAGGTTTTTTATCATTGTGTGCGGCGGGCGCCGTGTAAAACGCTATACTGTGTGCGTGTAAACCGCAACGAGAGACTTTGATCCTAGCACTGTTTTTATAGTATTATAATTTATAATGGTACAGTTTAAACTACCGGACAGGATTAAAAATATTTGAAACGACCTGACATTCTATATGTATTTATTTGACTCAAGATAGTACTCAGGGTCTGATGATGGAGCCGGAAGGTGGTCACCGGTACCAATCAACCATGCAACTAAACCACTTCGTGTTTGGGCTCGTTTGATTCGGCTCAACAAGATCTTTGACTTAAGATAGTACTCAGTGTCTGATGATGGAGCCGGAAGGTGGTCACCAGTACCAATCAACAATGCAACTAAACCACTTCGTGTTTAGGCTCGTTTTATACGTCACAACAAGATCTTTGACTTAAGATAGTACTCAGGGTCTGATGATGGAGCCGGAAGGTGGTCACCGGTACCAATCAACCATGCAACTAAACCACTTCGTGTTTGGGCTCGTTTGATTCGTCTCAACAAGATCTTTGACACAAGATAGTACTCAGGGTCTGATGATGGAGCCGGCAGGTGGTCACCGGTACCAATCAACCATGCCACTAAACCACTTCGTGTTTAGGCTAGTTTTATTCGTTTCTATAAGATCTTTGACACAAGATAGTACTCAGGGTCTGATGTTGGAGCCGGAAGGTGGTCACCGGTACCAATCAACCATGCAACTAAACCACTTCGTGTTTAGGCTCGTTTGATTCGTCTCAACAAGACCTTGGACACAAGATAGTACTCAGGATATGATGATGGAGCTGGAAGGTGGCCACGGGTACCAGTCTACCATGTAACTGAACCACTTCGTGTTTGGGCTCGTTTGATTTGTCGCAACAAGATCTTTGACACAAGGTAGTACTGAGGGTCTGATGATGGATCCGGAAGGTGGTGACCGGTACCAATCAACCATGCAACTAAACCACTTCGTGTTTGGCTTCGTTCGATTCGTCGCAACAAGATCTTTGACACAAGTTAGTACTCAGGGTCTGATGATGGAGCTGGACTGTGGCCACGGGTACCAGTCTACCATGTAACTGAACCACTTCGTGTTTGGGCTCGTTTGATTTGTCGCAACAAGATCTTTGACACAAGGTAGTACTGAGGGTCTGATGATGGATCCGGAAGGTGGTCACCGGTACCAATCAACCATGCAACTAAACCACTTCGTGTTTGGCTTCGTTCGATTCGTCGCAACAAGATCTTTGACACAAGTTAGTACTCAGGGTCTGATGATGGAGCTGGACTGTGGCCACGGGTACCAGTCTACCATGTAACTGAACCACTTCGTGTTTGGGCTCGTTTGATTCGTCGCAATAAGATGTTTGACACAAGATACTACTCAGGGTCTGATGATGGAGCTGATGATGATAGACAGGTACCCGTCGCCACCTTCGCGCTCCATCATCAGAACCTGAGTACTACCTTGTGTCAAAGATCTTGTTGAGATGAATAAAACGTGCCTAAACACGAAATGGTTTAGTTGCATGGTTGATTGGTACCGGTGACCACCTTCCGGCTCCAACATCAGACCCTGAGTACTATCTTGTGTCAAAGATCTTGTTGAAACGAATAAAACGAGCCTAAACACGAAGTGGTTTAGTTGCATGGTTGATTGGTACCGGTGACCACCTTCCAGCTCCATCATCAGACTCTGGGTATCACCTAGTGTCAAAGATCTTGTTGAGACGAATCAAACGATCCTAAACACGATGTGGTTTAGTTGCATGGTTGATTGGTAATGGTACCTTCCAGCTCCATCATCAGACCCTGAGTACTGTCTTGTGTCAAAGATCTTGTTGAGACGAATCAAACGAGCCCAAACACGAAGTTGTTTAGTTACATGATAGACTGGTACCCGTGGCCACCTTCCAGCTCCATCATCAGACCCTGTGTATCTTCAGTGTCAAAGATCTTGTTGAGACGAATCAAACGAGCCTAATCATGTTACTACATGGTTGATTGGTATCCGTGACCACCTTAATCATCATCAGATCCTCAGTACCAGTTCGTTTTTAAACCCTCGTTGATACAAACTTTACAACCTATAGGTACCAAATGCAATGACGAAACATGTAAATAAGCGAGTAGGTACCTATAATTTCTTTCGAGTAATATCATCATAAGTACGAGTATGGGGCTATTCATAAATTACGTCGTTTCAAATGGGAGGAGTGGGGGGGGTCTGGACATCGGATGATGGTAACATGACGTAGGAGGAAACAGATTCATCCGAAGCTTGATTTTTGGATTATTTGAGGGGTGGGGGGGGTCAAAAATCGTCAAAAATAGATGACGTAATTTATGAACAGCCCCTATGTACATTTGCACTGCATTTAGTATTTTCGTACTTACCAAATAACAGTTTTAGAACTTTAAAAGTTAAGTACAGTTAGTGTTGTTATGGTTGATTTCAATATGCTTCGCGAAGGATCAAGAATGTTTAATCCATCATTGTAGTGCGAGTGTGGTAGAAGGGATCGGCGTACTGAGCTCGCACGGCCTGCCGCAGCGCGTAAAATACCTAAACTCGCTCAACGCCGAAATGTAATAGCGCTCTTAATGATCGGGAATGCTTGGTCTGATAATAAGTCAACTGGTGTCAAAGGTCGCGTTATCACTAATTACGTATATTGCCAAACAAGTGGCAAATTGCTTATAATAATATTATCATATCGTGTGACCTTAGCACGTGAGTGTTTTAAAAAAGGCTTTTTGCAGTACTATGTGGGTATATAAGTTATCGTTTTGGAACAATTTTTTAGTTTTCCAACGTGGGTATTGAAGATATGCCATGTACCTATATGATTAAACGTGAAAGATCAGATGCATCAGGATCAAAAGTCAATGTAGATGGAGTAATTGCTCGCTTTGCTGTATCCCAGCCGATGGCATTCCGATCCGGTTCGAAGGACCACATATTGTGTGTATTTGATTTGATCGCGATTCGCGTTCAAGATACCTCTATTCATTCTCTAGGTATTCATTCTCAGATTGCCTTGTTGTCCCAACACAACTATTATAGATAGGATCCAGCCGATAGTGGGTGAGCAAACGGGAGTTTTTTAAATACAATCTTTGAAAAATCTTTTTATGCAGAGTTTTTTTCCTAAAGGTTAGAATTTAGAAGGCAGAAACTAAATAATTTGTAAAGACGTATCGTGTTTACCATCGGGTAACGAATACCCTAAACTTCTCTACCCAAATATTCATATTCATATTCATTTAATCCATTGTTCTCATGCTCATCAGAACAATAGGTCTTACATTTTAGTCTTCGCAGGTGCATGACACCCTGCTAGGGCATACAATACAGGACATGTTACTTAAATAAGTAACTAAACTTAAGAGCATTTTAGGTGCTAAGTACGATTTTTTTAAGATAAGCAATTGAAATTTGGGTATAAATGGATTTGTTATACAGTTTCCATTCTGATATTTGACTCCCCATTCTATAAATAACGATACTTTTGCCTACATTGTTAATTGAAAGTACTCTCAAAAATACTATAAAAATGTACACGAAAAGTAGATTGTTAACCAAGGGATGAAAGATTACAATCTACTATTGTAACTGCATATTTATTTCTGGAGCCCCGTGTGTGTGGGCATGCTTGGATATGGGCCCCATATGCCCTTATGGTGATAGAGTATTCTAGAAAAACAAATAGATAAACGCCATGGAATGGAAAACAACCAACTACTGGAAACTAGATTCACCATGATAATGTCGCATGATGGTCGCGAATGCCATAACAACGATAACATATCGAGGGGTTATCTAAACCATAAAGCAAGTATAAGTATCATGCGATGTCCTCAAGTTCATCAAATAAAAACATAACTACTACGTTGTCATTTGTAATGTAAGTTATGGTTTAGTTAGGTATGGTCATCATCTTCTTCCTCGCGCTATCCCGGCATTTTTCCACGGCTCATGGGAGCTTGGGGTCCGCTTGGCAACTAATTGGCGTAGGCGCTAGTTCTTACGAAAGCGATTGCCATCTGACCTTCCAACCCAAAGGGTAAACTAGGCCTTATTGGGATTAGTCCGGTTTCCTCACGATGTTTTCCTACACCGAAAAGCAACTGCTGATATTTCGTACAATAAGTTCCAAAAAACTCATTGGTACGAGCCGGGGTTTGAACCCGCGACCTGCGGATTGAAAGTTGCACGCTCTTACCGCTAGGCCACCAGCGCTTCAGTAGGTACTTTATTATGAGGAATGTTATGAAAGTGAAGGAAGCGAAAGAGGTTAAGAAGGTGGTGGCACTGGTGCTTGACGCGGTCCCAGTACATGTCATCTTGAAACTTAAAGTCATTGTCAATAGAGGTGACATCAGGGTGTCATCTATTGGGCATTAGCATGTCGAGCACTAGTACCACACCTTATGTCAGGATCGTATAGCAAGTGGAAATCCGTAGTCTGTGCTCTGCCTACCCCTCCGAGAAATAGGCGTGATTATATGTACTTATGTATGTATTATTCATCTATTCTTTTTTTTTTATTGAGAAACAAACAGTTTTAAAATAAACATATGAGCAACTTAGCTAGTATGTAGCTACAAATTGATTTCGTTATAGACCTATAGTTTCCTAATTTACAAATATCGAGGTACAATTGAAAAAATTATAATACTATATTATATTATATTATACTATACTATACTATATATTTTACAGAGAGTGTGGTTAAAAAAATAAATCTTAAAACATAAACAGTAAGGCCAGGCGTGGCTCACTCCGCGATTTCGTCGCTTTGCTACAGGTAGCTTAGTACATTCGTTCCGCCCCAATTTTGAGGAAAGCCATAAGCCGCGCGTGGCGCTGTCGCCACCTAGCGGCCATATCTGTCCTGATCGTAACAGACGCGTTTTGTTAGAGAGTGAGTCTTCTGTACCTGGTACTATTATTTATTCTGTGGTAAGGCCGATATTTGCAGTTTTGCACACATTATTGCGTCAAAAAGATAATCTCAAAAAGATTTAAGATTATTATTCATTCTCTTTATTCATTTCTCATCTTAAGTTAGGTTATTTTATAATATGAATATAAAAGTAAAATATAAAAACACTTACAAAACAATAAAAATTAATATAAACACATTATAAAAAACCTAACCTAGGGTGCCGCCAGCAGCGGGGCAAGGCCCAAGCTACCGGTGGTCAGGGCTGCAGAGAGAGGAACCGGCGGACTATCCGCGCCGTGTCCAAGATCACCGCCTTCTGCATCTGACCCTTGATCCAACCACCTAGCGAGAGTCTCTCAAGGTGTTGGTCGAGACTCTTCGCTATTAGACCGTTTACTGAAACGACTATCGGGACGATGATCGTCGAATCAACATCCCACATGGCGGTTATCTCGTGAGCCAAGTCTAGGTACTTACTGGACTTGTCCTTCTCGGCCTTCACGAGATTCTCATCATGGGGGATGGTGATGTCAACGAGCACGGCCCGACGTTGCGATCGATCTATTATCACAATATCAGGCTTATTGGCTACAATAGTCCTGTCAGTGATGATAGATCGATCCCAATAGAGCGTGGCACGACCATTCTCGAGAACAGGCGCAGGTAAGTACTTGTAGTACGGTACTTCGCGGTCCACAAGGTCATATAGAAGAGCAAGTTGCTGGTGAATAATCCTGGCTACGAGATTATGTCTGTGCAAGTACTCGCCGTTAGCAAGATGAGAGCAACCGGAAATGATATGCCTGAGTGACTCTCCGGGACGGCGGCATGCCCGACAGATGTCGACCGTACCGTCCTTCAGGATATATTTCCGATAGTTGTTCGTCATCATCACTTCGTCCGCAATTGCACAGGCAAAACCCTCGGTTTCTCCGAAGAGGTCCCCGAATCGTAACCAGTTCACCGACGCGAGCAGGTCCACATCGGGTCCCGTGAGGGCCTTGTAGAACCGCCCGTGTAGCACCTTACTCTCCCATGCCGCCTTGCGATCCGCAGTACTTAGTACCACAGGTTTGCGCCAGTTCTCGTTTGCCAAGGAAAGCGGGGTGAGGTTCCTATCTACTGCCACCACATCACGATGCATCCCACACTCGTTGTTAAGGAAATAGTTCCTGAGATTGTACACCTCGTGGTTGTGGAGATCCTTGGCGTTTAGGAAGCCTCGGCCTCCACACTTCCGTGGGATGTACAATCTCATAACTGACGAGCGTGGGTGTAGCATGCGATGTGCGGTGAGCAGTGATCGGACCCTCCGATCCAGGGCGTCCAGCTCGGTCTGAGTCCACCTTAGTATGCCAAAGGAGTATGTGAGTAGGGGCATTACCCAGGCGTTGAAGGCGCGCACTTTGTTGCCTCCTGACAAAAGACTGTTAAGGACTTTTGTGAGCCGACTGAAAAAGCGCTCCTTCACCGACCGTCTAATACCCTCGTCCTCAATACCCAACGACTGTGACATACCAAGGTATTTATAGGTTTCTGATTCAGAGATAGATCTGAAAGACATTGTCTCAGAAAGTTGTAAATTTGTTGAATTTACAACCCTCCCCCGCTGTACATGCATAACCGCACATTTATCGACACCAAACTCCATGTGGATGGCACTACTGAAGACTTCGGTGGTTTTCAGTAGCCCCAACAAGTCTTGGCTATTTGGTGCAAATAATTTGAGGTCATCCATGTACAGAAGGTGAGAAATGACTTCACCCTCTCTCCGAAGCCGGCAACCTAGTCCCAAATCCTTCAGCAGGGTGCTGAGGGGATTCAAAGCTAGGCAGAACCACAGGGGACTCAGACTGTCGCCCTGAAAGATTCCTCGCTCAATCCTTATAAAATCCTGCGGGCCAGGGCGGTCATCCCGGCCTCCTGGTTGACGAAGGACTGTGGTCCACTGTCTCATACACGCGCTTAGGAAGGCTCTCAAAGCTGCATCAACTTTATACAGCTCTAAGACCCTCCCCAACCATGAATGAGGCACCGAATCATAGGCCTTCTTGTAGTCAATCCAAGCGGCCGAGAGGGCACCCTTATTCCGCCGGATTTGTTGGCAGATGGTCATGTCTATGAGGAGGAGCTCTTTAGTATCACGGGACCCAACCCTACATCCATTTTGAGCGGAAGCCAGAATATTGTTTGCGACAATGTGCGCGTTGATTTTTGCTCTCAAAATGGATGTAAGGAGCTTGTAGAGTGTAGGCAAGCATGTGATGGGTCTGTAGTTCTTCGCTTCCGTGGTACTACCGGACTTATAGAGCAGGAAGGTGACACCAGTTGTTAAGGAAGGTGGGAGAGAACCAAGCTCGAGGGCTTGTTGAAATTGTGCTGCCAAGCAGGAGTGCGAGCATCGGAACCACTTTAGCCAGAAGTTGTGCAATCCATCCGGCCCAGGACTTTTCCAGTTCTGGGCCGTGCGGATGGCACAACTGACGTCATCGGGGCTGATGGTGACTGCCCCCATAGGTTCGATGGACTCGCACTCACGCTCGACAACACTCATCCAACCCCCCTCGGTGTGTCCGACAGGCACCGACCAGATGCTACGCCAGAAGTCGGTCATGGCAGTAGCATCCGGCGGCTGCGTGTCGGGCGCACGAAGGTTGGCTTCCTCCCACCTTCGGTACACCTTCCTTTGGTCACTTTGAAAAAGGCGATTCTGCTGAAATCGATCCACACGCTCTCTGTAGCGGCGAATACGGTTTGCCCATGCATAGACTTTCTGCTTTAGAAAGTCGATGCGCTCTGTGACATTGGCCATGTAGTCGCAGGGCCTGATATCCGTCCCCGCGAACGCCTGGTTCACAAAGCGCATTATTATTATTATTATTTTTCCTATTTTAGATTTAAGCTAGTTATTAATTTAGTTTAGTAATACCACTGTATATATATTGTATGTAAATAAATGATTTTAAAAAATCTCAAAAATATTAACATTTAATATTAATATTTATTTTAATTCTATCGTATGTTAAAATAGTTATTTGTTTTACAAGGGGGCAAAGTTGTTGTTTAACCGCTCGTGCTAATATTGATACCCGAGCAAGCGAAAGATTCCAAAATTGAACCACGAGCGTAGCGATAGTGGTTCGAGAAGTGGAATCTTGAGCGTTGCGTTGCGAGGATTTCAATGCACGAGGGTTAAACAAATTTTTCCACCGAGTGAAACACAAAATTTTTCACCACGTCAACGCGAGGAAAATACCAAGTATACCAACTGTAAAAACATCAAACAAAATGAAATGAAATCAAATCCAAATGAATGTTATTAAATATTTATCATCCGAAATCATCATTTAAAAGTCCATTCCATCAGCCAACATGACAACTCAAAATTTGCATAATATTACTTTTATCACATGTGGATAAATACAACTTTCTTATCAGTTTTTGAACTGCAAAATTTAAGTAAGCCTTTCCGAGCTGGTGTGGTGAAAAAATATTTATTAGGTAGGGGTTACCTAAGTATTCTTGTCTAGACAGCTGTGTCACCTACCTAACATTCCTAACAATATAAACAAAAAACATCAAATTGAGAATCAACATCTTTTTTTAATGTCGGGTAAAACAAACTTTTCACTTATTGTCCATTCAATAAATACCTATATCAGGTTACTGTAAAATAAAATAAATTAAATATTAGGGGACATCTTACAAAGACCAACCTAGCCCCAAACTAAGCAAAGCTTGTATACTATGGGTGCTAGGCGACGATATACATACTTATACTTATATTGATAAATAGAAATACATACTTATATGTACAGTCGCCATCAGATATATCGGAGCGGCCAAGGTGCTCACAAATATCGGAACACGCCTCTATTGTCAGGGCGTTAGAGCGCGTGTTCAGATATTGTGAACACCTTGGCCGCTCCGATATATCTGATGGCGACTGTACATAGAACACACCCATGATTCAGGAACAAATACCTGTGCACATCACACAAATAAATGCCCTTACCGGGATTCGAACGCAGGACCATCGGCTTCACAGGTAGGGTCACTATATACCCAGGGGCGTATTTACCCTAGCCCACTATTTAGGCCAGACCGGTCGTCATTGCGTTACAATCTTCAATAATGTAGGTACATATGTATAATGTATATTATAGTGCATAAATGTTTTCCATCGTATTTTCTCGGGAACGTTCGTATTTGTCATGCTAGTTCAGTCAATGTCAGTACTTTTTGTACCGAGATTGACTGAGAAACGTTCGTAAGTTTCCGAGAAAATACGATGGAAAATATAGTTATTTGTACAACAAGAGATCAAAGTTTGATATTTCTTCGAGTGCTTATTTTGAGTCCCGTGCAAGCGAAAGATTCTATAATAGATTCACGAGCGTAGCGAGTGAATCTAATTTAGAATCTTGAGCGTAGTAAGGGATTCAAAAGCGCACGAGATGTAAATAACTTTGATCTCGTGTAGTACACAAAATTTTTCACCCTAAGCAGTGAGAACATACCTAGAGGGACAGAGATAATAGAACCCAAGTATATCGAAATTTTATTAGACCCCGCATGTTGAAATGACATTTGACTATAAAGGTCACTTGCATGACATTTTGTCTCACTCAGTGAGCAAAATGCGATTTTGCTCACTCATTTTGTTTCACTCAGTGAGCAAAATGCGATTTTGCTCACTGGGTGAGACAAAATGACTTAGTGAGCAAAATCGCATTTTGCTCACTGTTTTTAAGAAGCAAAGTAGCCTTGTTCGAGCTGCTGAGGTGAAAATAAAATTATGCACTACATCTGTCGGTATTCAATTATTTCACTTCGGCAGCAAAAACGGAATACAAGTAAGTTTGATACTTTCTCGAGTTAATTTCATGGAAAACTCTGACGTTCGCCTTTTCCTCCGACGTGAAGTTGTTAATAAGCACGCCTCTTTGGTCGCCTGAAAAAAAAGGTACGGTTTATTTTATTAGATGACTATTCCCTAAACCAAAGAGAATAGAGAGTATTCTATACGGGTTATTGTCATAGTAAATTTTGTAGTCACAGTAAATTTACTGCCATCTTTCGATACAGGATTCAAGTAGCGGTACTGCTAAATCCGCTACTCGACGCTAGATGTCGACTGCGAAAACAATAAGTGTTTTGGTAACAGAACTGATCTGTGGAGGTAGCACTCTATGCTTAGGTACTTATTTCTCTATGACCTGACAAATCAATGAGCTCTAAACGAGCAATTCTTGTTTATATATATATATATACATTTCTGGGATCTCGGAAACGGCTCTAACGATTTCGATGAAATTTGCTATAGGTACCTATAGGGGTTTTCGGGGTCGAAAAATCGATCTAGCTAGGTCATATCTCTGGGAAAACGCGCATTTTTGAGTTTTTATATGTTTTCCGAGCCAAGCTCGGTCTCCCAGATATTATTTCTTTATCTATGATAAAACTCAACTTACCACACAACACAACACTATTATTAGCATACTGAATTTCAGTGACTAAGTCCTCGTTGAGCGCCGTAGCCACAACCAGGGGGTCCAACGGGTACCAGAACTGTGCTTGTTCGGCTGAGTTTAGTGATATCCTTTCAAAAGTGTTGAGGGCTCGAATCTTTACAGTTGGTAGACTGCCTAAGACGTTTCTGCGCCATTCCTAAAATAAAGAAAATGGATAGAAGCATTTTTTAACATTTTGGACGCCAATGACCGATGTATCCGCACCGCAGGTCCAACGCCAAAGACGGATTAATCGGTCACAGACCACAGAGGAACATAGAGGTACATGCATATGCATAAAGTTCAATTTCAGTTTGGACACTTCGGTAACGTGGCGTCCCAGTGACAGCTTTTGTGTTTGACACGGCGTCGAAAAGGTTTTTTAATAGGGGATTGAGGGCAGCTATCAAGTTTACCAACAAGTTTAATGCGCCTAGGTCTTTCCAATCGGTTTTTGCCGATTCCTCGTCGATTTATGTGGGGAGACCCTTAGGGCTCATTTAGACGATGCGAGAACTCGCATGCGAGTTTCATTACATTGCGGGTTTTGATCGGTCGGTTGAATTGGATGTCACCAACAGTCCGCAATGTAACTAAAATCGCATGCGAGTTCGCGCGCCGTCTAAATCAGCCTTTATTCTTATTTAACATGGACGCACTCGTCAACTTAGTTTTTGCAAACTAAGAAAGTCATTATCGCTTCTTGAGGGTTTACAAGTCTTCTCCCCGTGAGAATGTCCAGATGTGAGTATTACATGACACTTGGACTACTGAGCTACTCACCGTGGTGATATTAATTTGACTTCGGTAATAGACGATGGTGACTTTACCCGGCGTCGCCGCCTTCGCCACCGCGTAGTAAGCTTCCACGTCTTGCTCTACGTTAAATTTTGGTGTTGATGCTTCGCCTGCAATAGGTAAGAAGGTTTAATAGTCACAAGGAACCATACAATCGATTACGCACTTATTTTAAAACGATTTGATGAGGTGACATGCGATGAAATTCATGAATTATTGCTGAAGCGACTTCCACATGTAATTATTTTTTCTGACCCTCGGCCGGAAACCTCGGCTTCGCCTCACCCGACAATTACATACGTGTCATCTGAGAGATTTCTTGCTTTACTGCCCTAGATTGGTATGTAAAATACTATAAAACTCTGGACTACAGTCAATAACTCTTTGGTTTTAATTTAGGAACTTCATCGTCATGTTTTAACCCATGGTTTAAATGACACAAAAGAAAGTATTATGCTTTGGTTTAACTTACGTCCATCAGCCAAATACAGTGTTTTCACTCTGCTCAGGAATGTGGGATCTAAACGAATGGCCAGAGCAATGTTGGTGAAAGATCCTACTGCTACCACCTTCACTTCACCTGCAATCAGTTCAGTCAAATTACTAGTCTGGTTCCTTTATATTCCACGATTATCATTTTCTTTCAGCACAGATAATAATTCAATAAGTACCTATAGAGCATATTTCACAACTCGCGGCCACGTTAAATAGAATAAGGGCTCAGACTGCGCGCGAACTCGCACGCGATTTTAGTTATATTGCGGACCATTGCATTGAGGTTACATCAAGTCAGCCGACCGATCAAATAACGCAATGTAATGAAACTCGCATGCGAGTTCTCGCACCATCTAAATGAGCCTTACGTAAAGTTTCTCTGTATTAGAGAGATATGTTGATCGCAACGAGCAGTGTCCACGTTGAATAAATGTGTACAAACGTAGGGAAGCGGCTTCAGTGAACAATCCCTTGGAAGTTTCAGGCCACGCTGCACGCCCCACTGGACTCTGATAGTCGCTCGCTACTGTTGCCATACCCGTAAATAAGCGCTTGGATATCAACTCAGAATCTCACCTGGCTATTTATTGTCATCTCGATGAAAGCGAGCGCGGTCGTGCTGGTATGGGCTACATACGTCTGGGCTGTGTGTCTCCCTAGTCCCTTCCATGTACATACGTAGGTAAAGGTCTCACTCGGATATTTCTTGGTCAACTCTATGAGTGTGAGCGCCGTATGCCCCGGACTTGCTCGTATGAGCTATATACGTCTGGGCTGCGTGTCTCCCTAGTCCCTTCCATGTACATAGGTAGGTAAAGGTCTCACCCGGATATTTTTTGGTCAATTCTATGAGTGCGAGCGCGGCATGCCCCGGTCGTGCTGGTAAGGGCCGTATGCGTCTGGGTGGCAAGTCTCCAAGGCCGTCGGTGCCGAAAAAATCGTCCGATGGTACATCGATTGTCAGGGCGTTCTTGCTGCCTCTGTAGATTGGCACCTGAGCGGGTGAAATGGGGAATGGATATATAAAATGAGTGATAACAATTAGAGACCCCACTCTAGCGTCTCCGGAGCGTCCGCGTCTAGTCAACTCTATGGATGCTGCTCGACTCACACTCCTACCTTGTAGTCCGCCTCGCAGGACTACGGCGTATTAGGATATAGCTCACACACCCTCCTACATTGTAGTTCGCCTTGCAGGACTACGGAGCAAGAAATAGCTCACACACGGTACTGTTTTGCCGTCCATCATCAGTACTGCTTCGTTTCTCACAAGTGTCGGTCTACTTACTCTTGAAAATGTTACGTGCAATTAAAAAAAAAGAATATAGCTCTTCTGCTATGTATTTTCTTGTTATAGGATAAAAATAAAAAAGAGTGTGGGAAAAGAAACTGCAAAAAAATCGCCAGAGAGCGTCATATTTCTTAATTATTGGTAATAATTGTTGCAATGCCTATTCCTCCATTGTTTGTTGGAGTGATTGGGTGATTTCTGGTCCCAAAAACAGCGATTTTCTTTATAAATTTCAAATAATGGCGCGCATTGTTGTCATACGTCAAACGCGGTAGTCCGCAACGTAGGACGACAACCCACACACAATCCTACGCGGCGGACTACAGCGGTGGGCGGGGCTTGCAGGATTTGTAGGACCCAAGAGGCATCCTACTTGGTGTTGTAGGACGACACGTAGTCCGCGACCCCCATACACAATCCTACCCAATGAGGCGGACTACAAGATAGGAGTGTGAATGGGGGGCTTAACTGCGCATCATTTTCAACAGCGCTGAAGTCAGCGCTAAGTAGCAAAAACTTATTTTTAAGAGCCCATGAACGTGCTCACTAGCGCCACGTCTGCTAAATAATTGTAATTATTTAAATTTAACGATAGATATTTAAAAAAGGGGGCCCGGCCGCTATGTACTGTATTTTGTATTGTACTGCTATGTACAGTATGTTAAATTGAAATAATCAGAATTATTTACCAGTGACGCTAGTGAGCACGTTGATTGGCTGTTAAAGTTTTTTTAACTCAGTATTAACACATATCTACCCGGGTGGATCATCTTTTTAGTAACAGGTATTTCCACTGTTAAAATGTTGACCAATAACTTTCGGACCCGTTTTATTGTTTCGCGATAAAATTGTAGGTAGTTACATCTCGCCTCTTAGCGACGTTCAGGATTCTCTGAGTGTTGACGAATGCCTGGTCTTCGGGCACGTTGCCGTGGGTGGTCGTAATAGCCAGCACCTGCGGACTGAAACACATTTGTGGCTTTCCACCAGAGGTAGGGTCCTTATGCTTTATATGCATAAGGAACCTTTCCTCTAACTAGTAAAATGTGAATTTGTAATAATGTGTATAATTTAACTTGCAATGTTTGTATGTGGATTTGACCATTTTTACCCAAACATATGTTTGGGTAAAAATATGCGTATGTTCGGGTAAAATCTTACAAATTAAATTAGACACACATGTCATTATTCCATTGAGCTGAACCTCACATATGTACATAGATATGTAAGTTGGGGGACAATACATAAATTGCATCATCTAGCTAATATTAGCCATAGGAACTCTGTAATGGAACTAATGGTCGATCGCAATCTAACTGTGTTTGAGTTTGTTAGATTGTCTCTATGAGTACCTATTAGTTGCCTGTCGAAAGAAAAGTACAGTCAGCGATATAAGCTTAGTAAGTATCAAAAATATTTTTTTTAACTGATGAATGTGTTAACGTACCCATTGAAATATTGTTCATAGAGCAACGCTTCAAAGATAGCAATAGCGTCGTCGGCTCCACCGTCATGGTCGATCACCAGCTTTGTCTCTCCGATGGCCTGCGCACTGAAAGGGTCACATTGCATTTTAAGTGAGCTAAAAGGCCCTTTTAGGGCCCTCGGGATACTAGCGTCACCTAAGCGTCAGCGTCTAGTCAACTCTATCTACCTAAATGTATGCTGCTCGACGCAACATTGGCGCAACTGTGCACCGACGCCATTTTCCATAGCGCTGACTAGACGCGGACGCTCAAACCAAAAGACGCTAGTGTGGGGTGGCCTTTAACCAGGGACAGGAACCGGTTACCTTAACCGGGGTTTTTCATAGGGTTATGTTAGAGGTGTTTATAAAAACCCCTACCATAACGGTAACCGCTTAATAAGGTAACACTTTGATTCGGTAACCGTATCAGATCGAGTTAACCTCTGTTACCGGTAACCGAAATAAAAACCCAGTCTATTCAGTTACCTCATTATGAGGTTTTTGACCAGTTCAAACGATTGTAATCTTTACGCACACTTAAATTCAACTTATTATTGAATAACCGAGGTTGGCATGGGCGGTCTATGAAGCCTCCAGCACAAACAAGGTTTTTTGCATTTCCTTTGTTTATCTTTATACCTACCTGTGTGGTGTGTTCTTATTATAAATATTATTATATTATAACTAAAATAATTAAAATAAATAAATTAAATAAGTTTAATAAATTAAATAAATTAAATAAATTAAATAAATTAAATAAATTAAATAAATTAAATAAATTAAATAAATTAAATAAATTAAATAAATTAAATAAATTAAATAAATTAAATAAATTAAATAAATTAAATAAATTAAATAAATTAAATAAATTAAATAAATTAAATAAATTAAATAAATTAAATAAATTAAATAAATTAAATAAATTAAATAAATTAAATAAATTAAATAAATTAAATAAATTAAATAAATTAAATAAATTAAATAAATTAAATAAATTAAATAAATTAAATAAATTAAATAAATTAAATAAATTAAATAATTTAAATAAATTAAATAATTTAAATAAATTAAATAATTTAAATAAATAAAATAAATAAAATAAATTAAATAAATTAAATAAATTAAATAAATTAAATAAATTAAATAAATTAAATATATTAAATAAATTAAATAAATTAAATAAATTAAATAAATTAAATAAATTAAATAAATTAAATAAATTAAATAAATTAAATAAATTAAATAAATTAAATAAATTAAATAAATTAAATAAATTAAATAAATTAAATAAATTAAATAAATTAAATAAAATAAATAAATTAAATATATTAAATATATTAAATAAATTAAATAAATTAAATAAATTAAATAAATTAAATAAATTAAATAAATTAAATAAATTAAATAAATTAAATAAATTAAATAAATTAAATAAATTAAATAAATTAAATAAATTAAATAAATTAAATAAATTAAATAAATATAATAAATAAATTAAATTTAATAAATAAAGTCATTAAAATCAACAAAATATAAATAAAGTAAATAAAATAAACAATTTTTTTAGTATTTTTTTTAGTTCTGACGGCACATCACTAAAACTACTTTAATGTAGCAAACCAGTAAGCAACCGATAATAAAGGTTACCATAACTGAATGAAAACCTGTTAAAAACCCTTAACAAAAACCCTATCGCGATGGGGTTTTGAGATTAACTCGGTTAAAGGTTAGGGTTACCGTTTCAATAAGGTTACCATTACAATCAGGTAACAGTATGATAGGGTTACCGAATGATACGGTAACCGAATCGATTGGGTTACCGAATTGATAGGATTAAGCGTAAAGAGGGGTTTTCCGGTCCTTGCCTTTAACACGCCGCCTATCATGCGCCTATGGTGATGGCCATCACGACATCACTTCGCGCGATATACCTCGGGGACAACGCCGTCCTCGAAACGTCGGAGGTAAATTTTAAAACTTAACTAGTAGTTCGCCCCGAACTGAGAACTCGCGGTTTGCCAAAGATTAAGTATATAAAGTCAGTCCATGAAAAGTCTGCAGCGGATTTGATAGCCCACGCAGTGGACGTGTTATTTTAAACGTCAAACTTCTATGAAATGATGACGTATAAATGACACTTGCACTGCGTGGGCTATCAAATCCGCTGCAGACTTTTGTTGGTCTAACCATAGAGCGATTGACTTTGTTGCACCTACTTACTCGTATAGTTCGACATAAAATAGTAGTAAATAATTTTCAAGAAAAAAAAACGACTTCTATGGGGGCCGGTGAAAGATTATAGACGGTGCACTATGTAGAAAAGGAGGTAAAACCACCCACTTTTCTAGTAGGTAGCATTTCGTTTCTGTAAGGGTCGCAGTTTTAGCCTCACGAACCCACTTCTCTGATAGCAGTTCGGTTCTGTGAGGATTGCAGTTCGAACCTAACCAACACCCCTTTTCTAGTAGCATTTCGTTTCTGTAAGGCTCGCAGTTCTAACCTAATCTAACCCACTTTTTTCGGTTCTGTGAGGATCGCAGTTCAAACCTAACCTAAGGGGTCATCCATTAATTACGTCACACGAATTTCTAGGTTTTTTACCCCTCCCCCCTCCTTGTCACACTCTGGTCACATTTGGCAAATCCCCTCCCCCCTGGTGTGACGTCACATTTCTTCAACGAAATCGGCAAATATTAGTAATTTTATAACCCAAAACTGATTAAGAAATAAAATTAAACGAATAAATTCGATTATCGTTTCAAAAACGTGACGTCACAAAGTTTGTGACTCCTCCTACCCCTTGTCACAACATGTCACATTTTCTTGACCCCTCCCTCCCCCTAAACGTGTGATGTAATTAATAGATGACCCCTAACCAACTTAACGGCGCGTACGGTGCGGTGTACGGGGGTTTGAGCGGGAGGGGCTAGTAAGTTTGGCATCATTATACTTTATACCTACACTTGATGGTAGGTAATCAAAGTGGTTTATTTAGCTTAGGTATCAGTGGTTTTCCAGGTCAAAGGTCCGAGTCCAGGTCCGGGTCCAGGACCAGGTCCAGGTCGAGGTCCAGGTCTAGGTCTTGGTCCAGGTCCAAGTCCAGGTCCATGTCCGGGTTCAGGTCCAAATAAGAGCCCGGATCCGGGTCAGGTCTGGCTCCAGGGCCAGCTCCGTCAAAATCGAAATTCGAAATTGCCAATAAACGTGTAGTCATTGAAGAGTTCTGTTCTGATCATCATCAGCAGTTCCACTTCATCAAATGCGACAGTTTTTAATGAAAATTCTTGATTTTCTGAAGAAAATACACAATTCTCTATACGCATGCCTTTAAGATTTGAGGAGTTCCCTCGATTCCTCATGGATACCATTATCAGACCTCGAGCTTGACAAAAATGTGGCTTAAAAACTTAACTTGCTTAACAAACATAACGAAGAGGACAAATCGCCAAACGTGAACTATGCGTCGTTGAAGAGTTCGGTTCTGATCATCATCAGCAGTTCCACTTCATCAAATGCGACAGTTTTTAATGAAAATGCTTGATTTTCTGATGAAAATACAAAAATCTCTATACGCATGCCCTTAAGACTTGAGGAATTCCCTCGATTCCTCGTGGATCCCATCATCAGAACTCGAGCTTGACAAAAATGTGGCTTAAAAACGTAACTTGCTCCTACTTAACAAACATAACGAAGAGGACAAATCGCCAAACGTGAACTACGCTTCGTTGAAGAGTTCCGTCCTGATCATCATCAGCAGTTCCACTTCATCAAATGTCACTTTTTTTAATGTATATGCTTGATTTGTTGCTAAAACACATAAATCACTATATGTATGCCTTTAAGATTTGAGGAGATCCCTTAATTCCTCATGGATCCTTTCATCAGAACTGGGTTTTCACATTGGGAATTGTTACATACAATCAAAATCGGTCCAGTAATGACGGAGATATGGAGTAACAAGCATAAAAAAAATCACAACCGAATCTCCTCCTTTTGAGATTTGGAAGTCGGTTAATAAATGAGGGCGCCACTTTCCACGTAGCTGTCACATTTTTGACGTAAAATGCTTACACATGGCAACAATTTGTAGTCTGTCAAGCCATTTCCGTCAGTAGAAAAAAGCGGCTAAAAAATATAGGCGCGAAGGGTTATTGTCCTATAGAAAATTTGAATATTGCGCCTTTTTCTACTGACAAACTTGTTTGACCGACTATAGTATGAAAATTTTAGAGTTCCATTTTATTTTATTTCTACTATTTTATGTCCCACTATCACTATAGGCGGAAATGGATCAAAAATCGCGTGGATATATTACAAGGTCTGTGGAGCCCTTGACTGATACTGTCTCTGTGGTAAGCCGAAATATTTCCTGTAAAATGTCAAATAGTTCAAATACCTGTATTATGTTTATTTTTATCTTGCTAATTATTTCAAAATGGTAAATTTAAAAACGATATTATAAAAGTGCAAGCCGAGCACTTTCATTTGATACCAAACTCGACCATACTTTCTTGCAAAAAGATGACCAGAATAGCAAGACCCCTCACAAATAGCTTTTTAGCCTTCTAAGCTCTTCTAGCTCAATAACCCCTTGATCGAGCTTGCTCATAATTTAATGACTAAAATATAATGCCCTCAACTACACATTTACCCAATTTAATTTAAATTAGAACAAATTTACTTAATTTCTTGAGTATCAAACTATCCTCTGATAGTTCAGCTTAAAAACATCGAAATGCCGGGACGTGCCCCTAGCCAGCCGCGTGACCCAAGTAGAATGTAAGAACTTCGTTCGCTTCGCTCGCTCGTTCGATTATACGCGAATAAGTCCCGTGAGTAAATATAATGTGTAAAAATCCGGAAAGTTTAAGAGCCAACGGGAGTGGTCATTTCTCCATACAAACGTACTCCTCGTTTTCCTCCGTGGTTTTTGAAGCTAGAGCAATGATTTTTTCAACACAGATTAATATTGTCAATATCTGTGTCGGACCGTTTTGCTTTTTTTGATATTTTTGTTTTTTAAGGCGCTAGAGCCCTTCAAAAATGGCCAAAATGGCCTAATTGACTATGCCGCAATGAGAGGCGTGGGCATTCAAAACTGATATCAATTAGCCAAAAAAGCAAAACGGTCCGACACAGATAATTTCATAATCATTTAGATTTCCAAATTTGGTTACGATTGGTTATGTTTTGGAGGAGGAAACCGAGGAGTACGAAACCTAATTTTTGAGATTTTTACGCAGGATTTTTCGCCTTGTCCTTATCGCACTACTTTTAGGTGCCGCTTCCGTTAGCGAGACGGGTATATTTACCTAAAATATTTAAAACTCAGCTCCTGTTTCGTCTTAAATCAGTCATATACAGGTGACCTTAGCCATTGGACAAACCCTGAAATCCCAGGTAGGGTTACTTCTCAGAAATGCTCTAACGGTAAAAATTTTTTAATTAGAACAAAAGATAAAAAAATAAATTTTCCAACAAAAGTTATTTCCAATAATCGACAACAAAAAGAAACATACTTTATTATTATTAATCATTGGCAGTGCTTTTGACAATTTGTTTGAAAATGTGCGGCAATGATGACATTTGTCAAAAGTCAGAATCTTATTAATGTCATAAATAAAAAAGATAATCAAAACGGTCGAAGAAGGTTTCATACTATTTATTACCTCAGGAGCTCCTAGTGAGTATTATATTCTTTGCTCAGGAGCTACTATAACACATACATGTTGCTCCAAAGTAAAAAAATCGTAATTTGTTTTTGAATTTGAACCCAGTTTTTTTTATTCTAATTCTAAAATATCAAACATATTCACCTAAAGCAGATGGAAATCCACAGAGCAGTCTTCATTTTCGAGCGACGTCCAATCCTTCAATATCTTCCTGGGCTCTTTAACGTTGAAAGATCTGAGGTCATGGTCATGTGCTTTAAAGACAGTAAATGAAGACTAGTTTCAATTGACATAAGAAAATACAGACGTGTAAGTTGCACAAACTTCTCAAAATATAACCGGAAATATTCTTTAGATGCGCAATTTTGATTTCCGAATCTTTCCATGTACAAACTTTTGCTATTTGATACACTTGCCATCAGTAAAAAAAATTAAATAAAAAAATGCTTTTATTTCAGACGAATAAGTGTCCATAGGTTGTTAGTAACAAAGAAAATCATTAAATAACTATTTTAATACCTAAACTTAAATGAAGCGAGGACCAGTGGCTGATTAGCAGTATTAGCACAGCAGCAGGTATACAGCGATGTACAGTACTCACGGAATACATAAAAAAAGATCCGATCATCATCATATACAGGGTGTACCAATTTTTATACGGAAAATAAGATACAATATTCGCAACTGTACCTATTACTATGAGGAACTTTTGTCATGTGAGCAACAAAAAAAATCGTAAGTGTACCACACTAATAAAGTTCAGTTCGGCACGATACACGATATAAACCAGGATTTTTTGTGATTTCAGAGATGCTGCTGTGTAGTAAATAAAGTTAATCATAGAAATGAGTATCTACCTACATATAGACATTTTCCGGACGTTTAGCATAAATACTGAGCTATTTAAAAATCTAATATTTAAGTAAATAATTTCGACGACCGGTCTGGCCTAGTGGGTAGTGACCCTGCCTATGAAGCCGATGGTCCCGGGTTCGAATCCTGGTAAGGGCATTTATTTGTATGATGATACCGATATTTGTTCCTGAGTCATGGTTGTTTTCTATGTATTTAAGTATTTATATATTATATACCCATATCGTTGTTTGAGTACCCACAACACAAGCCTTCTTGAGCTTACCGTGGGGCTTAGTCAATGTGTGTAAGAAATGACGACCCATAAAAAAAAAGTAATAAAAATAAACAAAAACATGTTTCAACTATTATTTTTAAATTAAGTTCAACCAAGAGACTTGAAGGAACTGTTATATCCCATGAAACGGATGACGGAGAAAGGTATACAATCGCATGAAGTCTTAAGTCCTCCTATTGTTCAGAATACAAATTAAATATTATCTTCAATGTACGCCATTATCATTGTAATTGACGTTGCTTGTGACATAACAAAATTCGCAATAAGTACATTGCGTCGTAGAATAAACTCTAAAGTGTACTAAAAATCAAAACACAAGTTATTTTAAAAGTCCCAGAACAAAATGTTGCCTGTTGGTCAGTTTGAGGAGTACAGCCTACAGTTAAATTTTTTGCACGTGTTACAGGCCACACCCGGTGGCTAAATTAACAGTCTTTATTACAAATTTGGCTCTAGTCAAAGTATGTTTAAGTACCACACTAAATGTGCTGTTTCCGGAGATTTATTTTCGTTAATAATGATGTAATTGCCTAAGAACTCTTTTTCACACGGAGCAACACAATACAAATGACAAACCACTATTTTTGAATATGACTTCATTTAACCTTTTGGACGCCAATGACCGATATATCCACACCGCAGGTTCAACGCCTAAGACTGATTAATCGGTCAGAGACCACAGAGCAACATAGACCTACGTGCATATGCATAAAGTTCAATTTCAGTTTTGACACTTCGGTGACGTGGCGTCCGCGTCCGCGTGACAGCTTTTGTGTTTGACACGGCGTCGAAAAGGTTAATATAGATTCACTCATACAAAATGACACTTAACGTCACGTCACGCTCTCGAATTAAATTTAAACTGTAGAGTAAAACGTAGTGATTATATTGTCTTTGATTCTGACTGTGAATATGTGTGACTGTGTGAAATTGTGATAGACGGAGTTGAAATAACGCAGCACCATAATAAAATTATTAATTGTACTTAAATATACACTATGTATAAGTCGTTAATGGAATAGTAAAATGTATCTTTATCTATCACGTTTGTCACGACACTGTAAAACACGGTTTAACCAAAGAGAATAGAGTGTATAGGGGCGAATTGTAAAAGTAAATTTACTGCCATCTTTCGACATAAGATTAAAACTGTTCGAACGTCATTTGACTTTGATCCTTATTCTTTCACTGATATGTGTTAACTTGTTTTTCAATATTAATGCCATCTACTCGACACTAGGCCAAAGGTATGGTGCAATCTCTCAACTCTCTTTCGAGCGATGGCGCCATAACCTTCAGCCTACTCTCGAGTAAACTCTAAATCATAATTCGATTCCAAAAAATGTTGCCACTGCAATAATTTGTTTGTAAAATAGTAAATTCCTTTTTATAAATAAATACGCTAAGATAATTTATTTATTGGTAATTTTACGCCTACGATTTAAAAAAGTACTTTTATTTACTTATTTTTACATAAATACAAGACGCGCTAGTAAAACGTGGCAACATTTTCTTACTTTTTTTGGAATTTAATTATGGTTTAGAGGGGTTATTCCCACTAGTTACCACCAAGTTGTTACCAGTGGTAACTACTGGGAATTTTTTTCCCACCTTTTACCACTGGTAACTACTGGGAATAAAAATTCCCAGTAGTTACCACCAACTCGGTTTAGTGGTAACTACTGGGAATTTTTATTCCCAGTAGTTACCACCAAAATTTTGTTAGAGTTAAATACTAATAAAAACACTATAAATAGTGTAGTATAAATATATAGAGTACCTAATTTAATAAATAATTATAAGTCGATTAGTGTTTTAGTAAACTCCCTTAAAAGTGACCAAAAATATTGAAACAGTTCAACCGGTACTAGTACAAAAACTATGATATATGTACTTAAGGATAAATTTAATAATCCATTTAGATGATTTTTCAAGTGATTTTATTAGGTAATTCAAAATAACTCTATTTATACTATTCATACCTACTGTTTTTATTAGTATTTAACACTAACAAAGTTTTGGTGGTAACTACTGGGAATAAAAATTCCCAGTAGTTACCACTAACCCGAGTTGGTGTGGTGGTAACTACTGGGAATTTTTATTCCCAGTAGTTACCAGTGGTAAAAGGTGGGAAAAAAATTCCCAGTAGTTACCACTGGTAAAAACTTGGTGGTAACTAGTGGGAATAACCCGTTTAGAGCAGCGGTCGGCAACCAGCGGCCCGCGAACCTCTCACTTGCGGCCCGCGAGCCTGTCTATTTTGTATAAAATATTGACAAACGTCAATGTCTGATAAAGTCATAAATATTAACAAAGTGCGGCCCGCGTCAACTTCGGTAACTGGGTGGATTTCAAAATCCTGCGAAAACTTATGGTTCGGTCTTTATAAAAAAAACTAGTAGGTTGTGCGAGTTGCAAATTTTTTATATGTTTTTAAGAACTATTATCTTCATGTTCCTTCAATTACCATCTCCAATAACTTAATAGTTTTTTTTATATAAAATGTTTTATGTGTCTAAAGTCATCACCGTCTACCGGAAAAATCTGAACCTTTTTGTTTGCAGTGCAAATTATAGCATACCTATCGTACGATTGCGATTTTTCTTTTACTTATATCTTTTCCATGTTTTTAAAAAAAAAAATTACCGGCGCCGCCGTCTTAGACGGACGTGTGTGTTTAGCTACGGATCGCTTGGAATTTACTAGAATCAATTCATACTAAAACATACTGTGTGCGCGTGTGTTAAAGTGCATTATTGCCTGGCATTATTCGTGATTGTGTAAATAATGGCGAATGTTAATTTATTCCGCTCACCGAATAAGCAATTTGGTTCGAATCCCGAACTTCAATCAGAAAAACAGGACCCTGTTCCTTCTCATAGTGGTCAGCAGCGAAAAAGGAAACATTTGGATGGTTGCGATATGGACTTATCAAACCTAGAATCAGAAATCAAGAACATGTTTGCCGACATCAAATCGGAATTAAAATCACTGCGCTCGGAAAACAGCACGATTAATAACTCAATTTCTGAATTAAAGACACAGCAACAAGAAATTTTGTCCGAGTTTAATCATATGAAGACCTCCTTTGAATTTGCTGATGAGAAACAACGCGAGCACGAGAGACAAATGGCAGAACTAACCTCAAAAGTGTCCGACTTAGAAAATAAGCATTCCGACTATGAGGCACTGAACAACAAATACGATCACTTACTTCTGGACCTGGATAGACAACAACAATATGCTCGTATTCAAAATCTCGAAATTACCGGCATGCCAGAATCAAAAAACGAAAACCTGCCGAATCTTATCATATCGATTGCCAAACACGCTGGAGTAGAAATAATCCAAAGCGACATCGAACACGTCACCAGAGTACGTGCGATGACACCTCGAGAGGGCCGGCCCAGGGCCATCGTAGTCAAATTGAGGAATCGTACACACAAAAATAACATCCTTGCAGGCTTGCGAAGGACCCGCGGCATCTCCACGTCAGACATCGACCTCCAGGGAGAATCTCGTAGACTTTATGTGAACGAGCATCTTACACCATCACGGAAACAAGTACTCAAAGAGTGCAAGACTGCGGCAAAGAATCGAGGATACGAGTACGTTTGGGTTCGAGAATGCAACATTTACGCCAGGAAGTCAGACGGAGCTCCGGTCCTAGCAGTCGAATCACTCAAAGATTTAAAGAAGTTGTTATGAAATATGACTGATTTACTTATAGTTTTAACATTACTTTTGCTGTGCCACTTACACCCTTCATATATTGTACACTTATTTCACCAAACTACTTACCTACAATATTTTCTAAGAATCACCTCAGATAACACTTACACTCACACACACTATTTTCACATCTCCAATTCCACTATTGTATCCACATATTCGCCACTTAATCGTCTGTTTATCATAATATTATACTCCAAATTGCATTTCTACGGAAAGTGTAATATTTCAAATATGCAAAATATAATAACACTTTTATTAATCGTGATTTTACGCCATTCGTTAACATGTATACAACATTTTTTAATTCCTCTAGTTCTCACAGTATACATAAACAGAGTGGTCCGCGCGGTTTCTATCATTGAACTAAACCTTATTTCGTTGCAAAACCTATTTTCCTGTTTAATTATCTATCATGCATCGAAACAATCACAGATCTGCATTTGCAACAATTGGGCATACAATACCACGAATGTGCTTACCTGTGTTACTGTTACATGTGTCTTATTGAAATCTCAACGTATAGAAAAAGTTGTTTACGTCTCTGAGCCAACTGCATTGATGTGTTTCGTGCCTACAGCGTTGTATGGTTGTAATAAGTTGTTATTTTCATGGGTTTTTGTGTATGCATTGTACATAATCGTCCTTGTACTACAATATTGCTCGCATATACTGTCGTGTATCTAAACATATATTACCAAAATGTGCGCGGTTTGCGCACAAAAACGACAGATTTTTACAGAAATATATTATTACGTAACTACGATATTTTAATAATAACCGAAACATGGCTTCATGCAGGTATACTTGATAGCGAACTATGTAACTCTAAGTACGACATTTTTAGACTGGATAGAGATTTAGGTCTGATGAATGTAACTATGGGTGGAGGAGTCATGGTATGCGCTCGTCGCGAACTAGGAGTTACGTTACGAGTGGAGAGGGCAACTCCACCTACAGAACTACTATGGGTAACGGTACCTTCCAATGCATTTGGTTCAAAAAATAATATTCATATAGCAGCAGTATATTTACCACCCAACTATCGCACACTACCCAAAGATGTTAAGAACGTACTTGAAGCAGTAGCCCAAGTGCACCGCCAAAATACTGAGGATTATTATATGATCGTTGGCGACTTCAATCTGCCCTGCATACAATGGACTAGTGATGGACCAACTTATTTAAAAAAAGGTTCTGCTGAAATTCAGAGAGCCGGTACTGAACTTATAGAGGAATTCTCATATCTTGGCTTAGAACAACGGAATAAAATTACGAATATAAGCGGGAACACACTTGACCTTGTATTTAGCAATTTTTCATTAAGCATTAATAGCATACTTAATCCAATCTTAAAAGAGGACAAAGCTCATCCTTGCTTTTCTATCGTGCCTTACGACTTACAGATCTTACCTTTAAGAGAAAAATATACCACAAAAATATTATATTATAAAGGTGACTTTGAAAAAATAAACAATTATATTCGCGAAGTAGACTGGTACCAACTGCTTGCTCCTTTCAATTCATTAAACTCAGCTGTAGAATGCTTCTACAAAAAAATACGTGAATGTATTAATCTATTTATTCCCAAAGTACAGTCTAATCTCAACTCTAAGCAGTACCCATCCTGGTATAGTAAAAATTTGATAAGTTTAATACGACGCAAATGGAAGGCCCATAGAAAATGGAAACGTTATCATAATGACCTTGATTACCTAGAATTCTCCTATTTGAGACGAAAAATCAATAAATTGGAAGTTAAGGATTATAATGATTTCATATTATTGGCTCAAAAACAAATTAAAGTTAACCCAAAAAAAATATGGAGCTACATAAAATCAATGCGTGGTTGCTCCTCATATCCTAAAACCATGACGTATAAAAACGAATCTCTTTGTGATGGGACTAATATCTGTAATGGCTTTATCGATTTTTTCAAAACTATGTACGTGGAACCGAGTGATAACTATGACTTAAGAAGTCTAAATGTCCCCACTATGGGTGATGAGCACACAATCGGCAGGGTTACCGTTTCCACTAGCACTGTGGCCGCGTTACTGAGTAAGGTTGACACTACTAAATCTGCAGGTCCTGATAATATTGCGCCATACTTTATACGTAACACGAGTAAAGCTCTTAGTATTCCATTATCGATATTAATAAATCGCTCTTTATCAGAGGGCATATTTCCCGATAAATGGAAGGAGGCCAATGTTGTCCCAATACATAAAAAATCATCAAAAACAAATATTGAAAACTACCGTCCCATTTCAATATTAAACATATTTAGTAAAATTTTCGAGAAAATAGTTTACGATCACATTTATCCTACAATAATGCAAGGCATCAGTTCTAACCAACATGGTTTTCTTAGGCGACGATCTACAATTACTAATCTTACCGAATTTACTAATTATGTCCTAAGTAACATGGAGAGAGGTGGACAGGTTGACGTGGTGTACACTGATTTCGAGAAAGCCTTCGACCGAGTAGACCACGTCATCCTGTTGGCCAAGTTAGAAAAATTAGGCATACATGGCTGCCTACTAAGATGGATAAAATCGTACCTCTCTAACAGGTCACAGTTCGTCACTATTGGTGGTTACAGATCAAATCATATTTATGTCCCATCTGGCGTCCCTCAGGGATCACATTTAGGACCCTTATTTTATAATGCATATATATTTGATATTTACACTTGTATAGACTCACCTGTTCAACATCTGTTATATGCAGATGATAAAAAGATATTTATTAAAATCAAAGATGCCTCTGACTGTAATATTTTACAAAAAACATTAGATTCTCTCTCACAATACTACAACAGAAATAAAATAACGGTTAATGCATCTAAATGTCAAGTAATCACTTTTTCTAGAAAGCCATCACCAATTCATGCTTGCTACACTATAAACAAAACCAGCTTAGAAAGAGTTCAATCAATAAGAGACCTAGGAGTCTTATTAGATAGTAAAATGTTGATGTCAGATCACATTGACAATATAATAAACAAAGCTTACAAGAACCTGGGTTTCGTGATGAGAGTCTGTAAGGCATTTAACGACCCTGACTGTATAAAAATGGTTTATTTTACCTATGTACGTAGTGTTCTGGAGTACGCATCCAATGTATGGTCTCCTAATTACATTACCTACAAATCAAGAATTGAAAGACTGCAACAGAGGTTCTTACGATACCTGAATTACCGTACTAAACAGCCATCCATAAGTTATAAGATTAGTTGCAAGCGGTATAATATAATGAGCCTAGAGGATAGGAGGGTATTGCTCGATATGGGTTTACTATTTGATATAGTCAAAGGTGATGTGGATTGTCCTAACCTTATAGCTGAGATCAAATACTTCACACCTAAGGTAAATACTAGGCACCAACGTCTTCTTAGTTTACCTAACTATCATACTAATTATGGCAGGAATTCAGTATTATATAGAATTTCAAAAACGTACAACAATCAGTTCAGCGATGTCGATCCATTTGTGCACAATAATAAAAAAACATTTAAAAATGCGATTGCGAAAAAAATTCATAACAATCAAGTGGAGGAATGAATAACAAACACACGCATACGTACACACACACACACACACACACACACACACACACACACACACACACACACACGCACACACACACAAAATTTGTAATACCTACTATACCTAGTACCTAAGCAAATCCGTAATATTTTCTTTTGTATCTGTTAGGGAGACCTGTTATTGGCTTTATGATTGTATCCTAGTTATAAGTTTATATTGTTTGTTAACGCTGTTGGTCTTCTAATAAAATAAAATAAAATAAAAAAATAAAATGTTGTTGTTAAACACATGAAAAAATATGCAATAATTCCTTCACCGAGAAAGTACATTTAAAAATATTTAAAATTTTGTCACGAATATTCGTCAACACCGTCATGGTAATGTCAATGTGAGCTTATCTCCGTGTATGAACAACGAAATACCGCTAAAGGTCCTTGCCCTATTTTTCACTTTAATATAGAATGCCAAAAATGATTTCACTATAAAGTCACATCATTGAATCGTGAGAAATATTACGAACAAATTTGTAAAACGTAGTTTGTCACAACAGAGCATCATCACCGTTATGCTTTGGTTTAAAAAAGTTACAAATGATATATTAGAAATAATTATTGAAATGAATGGCAAACTACATGAAGTTTATTGTGTAGCATAGACATTAACTACTATTATTCGTATTCTAGAAATAAAAACAAGAAACTCTCAAATCGTCAACACCATACCCATCATCACCGGGAAAAAATGACGACCGGTGATGATTTCATGTGTATGGTGATGACGGTTCTCAGAAACTTTTCTAGTTATTTTGCTATAATTCATTATGAAATTAAGCTGTATGTTTGAAAAACGTTCTCTATGTCTTCTAACACTATATAATGTCTACCTTATAAATGTAGAATAAATGTAGAAGAAGATATGACTATTTTTTTCAGACTAGAGGATGGTTAGTTTTAAATAACATTTTGACTGAAGTAGGCAAAATTTAGGTCACTTAGAACTTAGAACATACAAATGTTTATTTTTATTATCTAATAATGTAAATCGTGCAACTTAGAGTCTGTTATTGCATGTTAGTCGTGTTAAAACAAAGTATTTAAACAAGCAACATATATTAAGTTTTAAGCGACCATAGGCTACGGTACTGGCTCACTATCGTAATGGCCTTATGTTTTTTGATAATATTATATTAATTGATGTATATAATTACAGCAATTAATAATTATACCATTGGGTAGTCACCGGACCCGATACCTAACATTTTGTAACTTATGACATGCATTACAAGTAGGGGTCTTGCACACTGATTATATATTAATGTTTAGCTATTAAACGATATATATATGGATTTAAATCATTATAGCTATTTTTAAAGTTAATTTATAAAACAACAAAAATACAAACTTATGCAATGAATCAAATTATCAAAAAAAAAGTAATATATCATAAAAATTAAGCTCACTGATAAGCCAGCAATTTTATAATATGATATAAATACCAAGTTATGCAGTAGATAAAAGAAGATGCGGGTTTAAACTGATAATAAGAGTACAATATTGTTAATATGATTTAACATTGAAAAAACCCAAAAAAATTAATGAATACATAAATTGCCTATTTTGGAATATAAATTATTTAAAATTATACAATATAAATACTTGTGATATATTTATTTATATGAATAAAATGTATTTTTTATAATTTTCTAAAAATAATTTATGTAGCTAGTCTTATGTTCAAAAACATGTTATTTGTAATGTTAATTAAAGTTCTAAAGCCTTACAATTAAAAAAAGATTTTGTTTTTTAATACGTTTTTAATACATATATAAATTAGTTCCCAAATCGTCATTACCGTACATGCAGTGTCATTACCGTCTACAAAAGAGTCATTACCATACCATGATTGTCATCACCATCTTGCGTTTTTATTTTCCGAAAGCGATAACTTCAAATATAAGCCACAAATGATTGTATAAATACCATAAATATCCTCAATATACAGCCCCCTATTACTTTACCCAGCTAGAATTGTGTTAAATTAAACATTAAAAAAAAATATTTTTTTGTATGGTGAAATTTTTGGTGATGAAATCCACCCAACTACTATTTGGCCCTTGGCTGCTAAAAGGTTGCCGACCGCTGGTTTAGAGTATAGCTTGCGTTAATTTTAAGGCTGCTATTTAACTGATCACCAGATTTAGTAAAATTTAATACCAAAAAAATATATTTTACCACCCTAAAATAATGAATGATCACCAAAATTATAACACCATTTTAATGTGAAATGATTACCAATTTTATTACACTTTACTATCCTTTTAAAGGAAATGACACCAAACTAATCATTATTAACCCAAAAATACTAAATGATTACCAAATTTCAAACCCCATTTTAATGTGAAATGATAACCAAATTTTTACATCTTGCTATCGTATTAAAGAAAATGACACCAAAATAATCATTGTAAACGCAAAAATCTTAAATGACCACCAAAATTAGAACTCCATTTTAATGTAAAATTATAACCAAATTTTTAAATCTTGATATCATATTAAAGCAAATGACTCCAAAATAATCATTGTAAACCCAAAAATAGTAAATGACCACCAAAATTGTAACCACATTTTAATTAAATATGTGCAAATATTTACTATAACTATCGTTATCCTATTAAATTAATTAATCCACATCGTCACCTTTTTCTAGTAGCATTTTATTTCTGTAACAGTCGCAGTTCTAACCTAACCTAACCCACTTTTAATAAACTAAACAAAATTACTAGCCCCTCCCGCTCAACCCCCCGTACCCCGCACCGCATACCTACCTTACCTAATCTACTTTTCTAGTAGCATTTCTTTTCTGCAAGGGTCGCAGTTCAAACCTAACCTAACCCAATTTTCTAGTAGCATTTCTTTTCTGCAAGGTTCGCAGTTCAAACCTAACCTAACCCACTTTTCTAGTAGCATTTCGTTTCTGTATGGGTCGCAGTTCAAACCTAACCTAACCCACTTTTCTAGTAGCATTTCTTTTCTGCAAGGGTCGCAGTTCAAACCTACCCTAACCCACTTTTCTAGTAGCATTTCTTTTCTGTAAGGGTCGCAGTTCAAACCTAACCTATCCCACTTTTCTAGTAGCATTTCTTTTCTGTAAGGGTCGCAGTTCAAACCCCTAACCTAACCCACTTTTCTAGTAGTATTTCTTTTCTGTAAAGGTCGCAGTTCAAACCTAACCTAACCCATTTTTCTAGTAGCATTTGGTTTCTGTAAGGGTCGCAGTTCAAACCTAACCTAACCCACTTTTCTAGTAGCATTTCGTTTCTAGAAGAATGATTATTTTGGATTCATTTCCTTTAATAGGATAGCAAACCTAACCCACTTTTCTAGTAGCATTTCGTTTCTGTACGGGTCGCAGTTCAAACCTAACTCTAACACACTTTTCTAGTAGCATTTCGTATCTGTATGGGTAGCAGTTGAAACTTAACCTAGCCCACTTTTTTAGTAGCATTTCGGTTCTGTGAGGATCGCAGTTCTAACCTAACCTAACCCACTTTTATAGTAGCATTTCGTTTCTGTAAAGGTCGCAGTTCAAACCTAACCTAACCTACTTTTCTAGTACCATTTCGTTTCTGTAAGGGTCGCAGTGCTAACCTAACCCACTTAACTGATAGCAGTTTGACTTCCTTTTCTAGTAGCATAACGAAATGCTACTAGAAAAGTAGATTAGGTAAGGTAGGTATGCGGTGCGGGGTACGGGGGGTTGAGCGGGAGGGGCTAGTAATTTTGGCATCAGTTACTTTATTTGGTAATATGTATACATTTTTTGATAATCATAGTGGTTTATTTAGGTGAAAATATCGCATTAATTTGGTCTTCAAGATTTGGTGATCATTAATGATTTTTGGTGATCATTCAATATATTTGGTATTTGAATACAATTTGAAGTGCAGTCGTAATTAAAATGGTGGTACTTTTGTATTTTTAGGCCTTATTTTTTTGGTGTTCAGTAATTTTTTTTGGTAAGCATGATTTTTTTATTTAGGGTACCATAGTATTTTTTGGTGGTCATTATATTTGTAGCCTAATTTTAATATTTAACAAGTTTCATTAAAATTCAAGCCTTTATCTTATCTGAGGTCGTGCACGCAAAGGGACGTCAAGTTGTGTCAACCCTAATAATTGCTCGGAGCAATGCTGAACCGAACATGGCCGAGCGGAGCCGAGTTTGCCCGAAGGGAGGAGTTTCGGGTTATATCGAGGTTTCCACAAATCAAACAGAAGCAACTTACAATTAAATTACTTTATTATAAATATATTTTACATAATAAACAAGGCATATATATTTATCTTATACACTATGACAGCAACGAAAATGAACACTGTTGTGATACCTTAAGGGTTATAACGATTTGTACTTTATTTAGTTACAAATGGTCTAACTACTAATGAAATAAGACACAGATAAGGGGTCATCCATAATTACAGACACGAATTTCATGATTTTTGACCTCTCCCCCTCCTCCTTGTCACACCTGGTCCCATTTGGCAACCCCCTCCCCCCTGGTGTGACGTCACATTTGAATGAAGTATTATAAAGTTGGTCAAGCAGATCTTGTCAGTAGAAAAAGGCGGCAAATTTGAAAAATGTAGGCGCGAAGGGCTATCGTCTCATAGAAAATTTAAAATTCGCGCCTTTTTCTACTGACAAGATTTGCTTGACCATCTATATTATTTTAATAAAGAATAGGGAACCGATTATGAATTAAAAAATCACGAATAAATACGATATATCGTTGCAAAAACTAGTTATTTAGCTGTACAGTCAACTGTAAAAATATGGGTGTAGCCAACTTATTCAAAAATATGTCCCATAGTTCTTAATTCGTGACATAAGAGCTATGGGACATATTTTTGAGATGATTTGTGCACCCATATTTTTACAGTTGTCTGTACCGCGAATATAAAAAAATCAAAACACTTCCGGCTACGTTGTCTGTACCGCGAATATAAAAAAATCAAAACACTTCCGGCTACAAGTGAAGTTAAAGTGACGTGACGAAGTTTGTGACTTCTTGACCCCCTCCCTCCTAAACGTGTGACGTATTTAATGGATGACCCCTAAATAGATAACACTTAACGCAATGAGATAATTGGAATGGGATGATTATTATTTACTACACATGTTGAATATTATAAATAAAAATTTAAATATGTTATAATATTCAGCATTATCTATATAATGAGCAATTTATCACATTAAATTGGACACTAAAAATATGGAATTTTTAAAAAGAAATGAGAACTCAAAACTTTAAAAATTTAAGTATATTTTATTTTCAAAGTTGAAAAAAATGGTAAGTACCATTAATTTTTAAATTTTATTGATAAATTAAAATTTTATTAAAAAATAAACTGTATCATTAATGAGACAATCGCATAATAATGGTTAGTGTTCGTTTTATGTACTTGCAATGGTGTTCTGTATCTTACAGTTGGACATAAAAAGTAATTTTAGCACGAACTGAATGAAATATGTCTTTTATTGTATACTTACAAATATTTATTCTAGTAATATATAATCTGAAAAGAACAGAAAATAATATTAGTGGAGTCACATAAAATTCGCTCGTCTACTCTTTTGAACTGATAAAATAACAAATAATAATCCCGGAAAAAGTATCCACTCCGTTACCATAATGCTCAAAATCGTTTAGAAAAAAAATCTACTAATACTGTATTATTTGAATAAACTACGTAATATTGTATATAAAAAGGTTAGGATATTGGTACATTAAAATAATAATTTTACGATGTCGAAATCGAATAGTTTAAAAGACGAAAACTCTAGCGGCCTAACATAAAAAAAATGTCACTCAGAATCATTGGTATGAGAAAACATAATTGAATTTATTTATTTTAATATCGAATGGAACAAAATCAACCCTGTGCCATTTAATAATTATTCATATTTCATGGGTATTAAGACCGTGGGACGCTAGAGGTTTTAAAAGTACTAAAATGTAACTAAGACCATACCTAGTCGTCTCTACTAATACTCGAGGCAGAATCCTCTTCGCTATCGCTCGACCACTCCCCCTCACTGTACTCCCTATCTTCCTTCTTCTTCTTTTTCCTTCTATGTTCCTTCTGTTCGCTCTCTTCCTTCCTCTTATACTCTTTTTCTTCGTCACTAGAAGACTCTTTTTCAATTTTCTTTTTCCGTCTATAGCGTTCGTCTTCGCTTGAAGATTCGTTCTTTTTCCTTCTGTATCGTTCTTCGTCAGAAGATGGTTGCCGCTGCTGCTGTGTTTCCAGATTTTGGCATAGTTCTTTAGTGGGGGAAGTGGTGCGCAGTACTTTGAGAGTGTTGGATAAGTCGATGTTTGGGGGTAGTTCGTGGACTACCTCCTCCTCTACTTCTCGCTTTTTCTTCTTCTTGCTCTTGGCTTTCTTGTCCTTTTTACGTTTTTTCTTCTTAGAACTGGAATATAGAGAAATATTAATAGATAACATAAGTACTAACATTATATGAAGTTTGAATTTTTTTTTTTATTGTCATGTCCACGTTGCCAGTCATCATCATCTTCCTCGCGTTGTCCCGGCATTTTGCCACGGCTCATGGGAGCCTGGGGTCCGCTTGACAACTAATCCCAAGAATTGGCATAGGCACTAGTTTTTACGAAAGCCACTCATGTCCACGTTACCAATATCCATACTAATATTTTATCAACGGAAGTAAATATATCTGTGTTTTTACCTTCTCTGCTGAAACGGTATTTAAGTAATTTTTCATGTTAGCAAAGGCTACTTTGTTTTTGTATATCTACCCCATGAGAAAGGAAATGAGACACCGAATCCCAAGGAGCCGCAGGAATCGCTAATACAAAAATATTTAGAGGGCTTTTTGATGAAAACTTACCTATCTATATCTGATTCTTCATTTTCTTCTGAAGATCTGAAACAATTAGCAAAATAAATAACTTAAATAAGTTATCGTAAATAATCGTAATAATAGGGAGTATTACTGCAATGTTCTGCCGCCAGAGTGCAGCACTAATTTGTTTAGTAAACCATAGAGTAACTTATACATACTAGGCCTTAAGCAGTTTTTTGACAAGTTTTCACTATGACATTGATGCATCAAGGTGGTTTGTTTGCAGGTGGCTTACCATGAAACGCGAAAATCGAAATTAGTTTATCTGCTTCTCTATCGATCGAATAGGCAAGAGTGATAGAGAGGCAGAAACCGAACTTACGATTGTCATGTTTCATGGTAGGTTGTGTGTTGTGTACGTGATTGACCTAGTGACGCATGATGTGTCATTGATGATGTCAATGAGGTTTGTTTACTGTATGTGCTAGTGGTGCCACCTACGCAGAGCTTTGCCTAATATTCCCTATTGTTTGCAGTGACAGTGACACGACAACAGAACGACGCTCAAGTTTAAGCCTAAGGTTGATATTCCATCTTGGTCCAATTTCATTGCGTCTCAATCTTTCATTAAGCAAAATGTGAGACAAAATACACATTGGACAAAAAAATTGTACAGGTGGAATACCACACTTACCTATATTTTCTGCGCTTCTTCCGATGGCCCTTTTCGTCGTCGTCGTTTTCTGAAAAAAAAATAATGGGCGAACGTTACGTAAACGTAAACTTTAAAATTGTGACTATACCCCCCTTATTCATAAACCTTTACTAAAGTTGACAAGCCGATAATAATCGTTTGTCCCTTTCCAACGTATTGGTATGTTGGAAAGGGACAAACGATTATTATCGGCTTGTCAACTTTAGGTAAACGTTTATGAATAGGGGGTAAATGTGTGCAGCAGAAGAAAGTTTGCTCCCATACAATAATCAGGGACACACCATTTTTGTATGGCAGCATACTTTGTTCTGCTGCGTTACCGTACAAAATTTAATTTTCATCTGATCAAGTTCTTCATTTTAATGTTTTTATGTATACTTATGGATCTAATAACGCCCGTGTAACCAAAAAAGTTAAAAAAAAAAAACAAGATTGTTTTAAAAATCGATTTTTGTTTGCCAGGGAGTCTAGGGACACTAAATCAGTGTTTTAAAGGTTAATACACCCAAATTTGTTTGTCACCCACAAGATGGACAGACGATCTTGTTAAGGTCGCCGGAAGACGCTGGATGCGGGTCGCTTCCAACCGGCACGTATGGAGGTCCAAGGGGGAGGCCTATGTTCAGCAGTGGACGTCTTATGGCTGAGATGATGATGATGACACCCAAATTTAAATTACTGGCAGGGATAAAAAAATCCTGCATGTGTGTTTGTCAAGTTTTGTTGTTACGGGGTCTGATTTTATAAGAATAATATTTGTATTATAATGTAACTAGCAACCCGCCCCAGCTTCGCAAGGATTATCAAATTATACACTTAAATCTTCCGCAAGAATCAGTCTATCGTAGGTGAAAACCGCATGAAAATCCGTTCAGTAGTTTTTCAGTTAATCGCGAACAAACACACAAACGCGGCGGGGGACTATGTTTTATAAGGTGTAGTCTGTAGTGACGTACCATTGTAGTTCGGGCGATTTTTCCGCAACTCGACGTACTGCGCCTATTTTGCGTGATAGGGGGTGGGCTAGTCCTGCCAGCCCAGCTCCTCGAGGAATCCTATCAAACCTTTGATGTTGAGTAGGACCTCGGGGAGGTCTCTCGGGGATCCGAGATGTTTTGCCATGTATGGGGCCAATCCGCTGCATTCCAACACCACGTGAGAGGCTGTTCCTTCTTTCTCCATGCATCCACGGCATAGGCGACTGTCTGTGACACCTAGTGACGTACCATATCTGGAGCGGTGCCGTCTCTTCTCACGGCGCCGGCGTTTCTCCTCCTCCTCTTCTTTCTTCTTTCGAAGGGATTCTAGCGTGTCCACCTAAAAGCAACAACAATATATTATACAATGTACGTACATTTTTGCTACATCGCTCCCCAATATTACAGGGTTCTATGTTTCACTTTTATTGAACTGAAATTTAACATTGTCATAGTGACATTAAGTCGAATTTCAACTATCTTGAAAATGTAACATAGAACCCTGTAATATTGGGCAGCGATATGTAAGTTGCTTGTAGCGATACTACTTTGGACGACCGGTCTGGCCTAGTGGGTAGTGAACCTGCCTGCGAAGCCGATGGTCCTGGGTTTGAATCCCGGTAAGGGCATTTATTTGTGTGATGAACACAAATATTTGTCCCCGAGTCATGGGTGTTTTCCTGTCGCCTAGCACCCATAGTACAAGCTTTGCTTAGTTTGGGGCTAGGTTGATCTGCGTAAGATGTCCCCTAATATTTATTTATTTACTATTCAAGGCCAAATATAATCTTGTCAGGCAGGCTCTAATAGTACAAACAGTAACACTCCTAAGAGTCTCCTCCAGATATATCGACGCGCATTCGGCAAATTCCGAAAGGAAAAAGCTTTATGGCATAAAACTTTTTCCTGTACACCGGTGGACCTTATTACAAAAGGCATAAGCACAGGGCGGACACGCCATACATCAAAAATCATTTGCGTTTATATGTGTGCGCGGCACGTCTGTACACGCGTCATTGTGTATGTGCGGGTAAGTCGCTTTATTGAGAGGAAGCCAGAAGTCCGCCAGATTCATGTCGCGGCCAGTCGCGGGGCGAGGTAATGCGAGTCGCGCCGGGGCGGTGCGTGGCCGTTCTGTATGATAATACTATTACTTATTCTGAGGCATAAGGTCCATCGATGTACAGTTAACAGTGTGGGCGATGGTGTATGTATGTACCCAAGTAACACACAAGCAGGATAATAGAGTAAAATTATCATCTTATTCAAATTAAGATTGCATAAATTTTGTGTATAAGCGGTGGAAATTACTAAATTCGGAATAAGAAAATATGTGGGCCTAGTGGGGCCTATATACCAATAAATGCTGAATAAATTTTGCATAGTATCGGTTTTGCATATTAAATCTGAATAATACTTATTTCTTACACAGTTAGTCAGACATTATTCAGCTTAAAGCATTTGTGGTTACTAAAAGCTGCATAATAGCAGCATTAGCAGCAATTAGCTGTATATATTTTGTGTCGTGAGATATTAAGCAGACAATATTAAGAAAAATGTGATAGTGGCTACTAAATGCTGAAAAGAAGCGTCGGTGAAGACTTTCAACTGTATAAAAGCGGTTGCAGTTTCTGTTTTAATGCTAGTTTTTGAATAAAGGTGGACGCTATTACTGGAAGCTCTAATGAAATCCACATATTATTTGTTATTCAGTAGCTGCATATATGGGTTAGTTATGGCTTTTATAGACAAAACGTCTGAATAATAAATACTAAAACAACACTTATACTTAAGTTATAGCGATTTTAGTACACATATACTATCTTTTCTTGCTAAAAGCTACAAAATGAACGCAATGAGCAGCGCTATTCAAACTACTGCTTAGTATCAACAAATGCGCGGTGGAGAGGGTTCCGTAGCTTTATAAGTTTATACACGGTCAACAGTGCTACTTGAGCCTGTTTGCTTTGAGCTTGAGCGTGTTTTTATTTTATTTTGAACGCATCTTGCGTATTTATTCTTTAATCCAACCATTATTTAAAAAATCGAGGTTTAGTTTTCTTAACAATTCTCTTCGATTGGTTATTTTACACAAGATGCATTGTCGTTTTAATGACGTAAAACAATTGCTAGCTACCATCGTAAACACTGTTAACTGACCATTTGCATACCTTACTGCAACGAGATAAAGTTTACCAATGGCCATTTAAGGTTGTTGCTAGTTGGCAAACAAGGTGGCAAATGCTAGTTATTGATATTGTTGCATTAAAAACTTGTAGACTGGACTGGGTATGAGAAAAATTAAATAATCACCCCCATTAAAATATAGCGAAATCGATTCTCCACAATCGATAAATTGATTTTGAACAGACTGTTTTTAGGTTTCAAGTGGGTCTACTCATACCCATCCCACACTATACTCGTACTCATACCTAAACAATACTGCCCATACCAAACTATACTTGTACTCATACCCGTGATACCCGCTACTAATATACCCGCACCTTCGCACCTATACCATATTCATATTCATACCATACTCGTAACCACACCATACTCATACTATACACATCTTCGTACTCACTTCGTACATCTTTGCGTATACCTTTACCTACTACATATTTGTCGGAACTGATAACGGAAAAAATAACTGTGTAGTCTGCCGTGCCCCCAGATTTATCATATAACTTAAATATTATATCGCGTTTATAATATTAGTAGGAAGTAGGATTGAATATTGCCCGTGTTACATATCTATAATGTTTCTCATCAAACTAGTGAGGATCTATGTGGTTTTTACTATTTGTGTACAGAACCCTAATAGGCTTTAAGATTAAGAAAACAATTACTATTATACTGATGTTATTCAAAACTTGTTGTTCTAAAACCATTATTATCTAACATGTAGCTTAGTAACGCGAATAATGTGAATGCTTATTCAGAAATTTAGCACAAAATACCTGTGGCAGCAGCTTATATTCAGCACAGTCGGACGCCATTACGGTTGCTTATATTCTAACCTCTACAATTATATAGGAATTGAAAATCCCATTTTTATTCATTTATAAAACTAGTTTTATCGTAGCATAACTTGTTAAAGTACATTTTCTATCACTAAAACATCTAAACACCGCAAAAAAAAGTACAAATTTAAAAGTGGAGTAGTAAATTTTCTATATTTACTTTTTAAACAGTGCATTATTTACGCGGCGCTTTAAAATTTTAAATAAAATGTATATATATATTAACAGTAAAGTCGCATGCGCAATGAAATTGATGTTATGTAAACATCAAATCAATATATGGGTAATGTCCTCCTTATTTTGTATTCACTTCCGACACTACACTTTGACACGAGTTCACAAATTAAAATGGAAGACAAATCATACACAAATAGCTGAATATATTTTCTGTAACAATGCACTTTTGAACCAAAAGCTGCATAACGTGTGACTAACTGAGTCATTCTATACAAAGCTGGATAACTTTGGTTTAAAAGCGGTATAGAAGCTTTTGACAGCCTCTATACAAGTGTTATTCAGCGATTGAATGTGTGGGCACACACTTATACAGCTATTACATTACTGTTATTCAGTAATAAGCGGCGTGGGCTAGCCCATTTTGCGCCCAAACCTTCTGTATAACGTTTGTATAAGCGCTTATACAGACGTTATACAGCTACCTTATTCAGCATACAGTACGGAATGCTCTATTATTCAAACAATATTCAGCTACTTTTGTGTTACTTGGGTAGTGGTACCATGGCGCTGGCGAGTGAGCAGGCGGGCAGCGCGGCGGCGGCGGCGGGGTGCGCGGGGTCGACGCCCACGCGGCGCAGGAACTCCGCGGCGCGCGCGCGCCGGGACCGCTGCTTCTCCCGAGACGCCGACCCTTCCACCTCCACTACAACAGAAAATACTCATTTGAGATGTAACAAACAAATGTGTATTGCGAAAATATTCACGTGTGCATTATCCGTCTTTTAACATGTAAACGAAATATGTCGCAAACTGTATCCTCTATAATTTTATAATAGATGTTTTAGCATCATTGGAACTATCCGGTCCCTACCGTGCGCGTTGGAGGGTCTACCATCTTGTGGCCTGAGTCGGAAACATATATACACATGTACATTGCCAAAGCAAGTGCTACCATCTACCGATCTCGTCGGTACGTTTCCTTGTTCATAGCAGGTTCTGCCATCTTGTGGGCTACATCGGAAGCATAAACGATACATTTACGCCTTGCGCCAAAAAAATTACGGCTCCTATGCTGCCCCCTATAGTTCATGCACGGAGCCTATTATGAGTGGAACTGATTTTTTGTAAAAGATTATTGATAAGTGATAACTTACTTTTAGTATCCGAATAGTCCCCAGTCAAATCAATCAAATCGTCATCATTGTCTTCCAAAGATATAACTTCATCAACCTCATTCTTCTTCACACTCTCCTTATCTCTTTTCCTCTCCTTGTCCACACTCCGATCTCCCTTTCTCTCCCTACTTTCCGATTTGGCTGTTTTGCTGGGTTTCCGCTTGTCTCTTTTGACTGGACTATCTCTTTCTCTTGGTTTCTCTATTTTCTTTTCTGGGGTTAAGGATTTCTCTTTCCGTGGCTGTGGTATTTCTGGTTTAGGGATAATCTGAAAATAAAAGAAAATGTTAAGCCCAAAACAAAGAGAATTTAAATAGAGGTGTATTTGTCAAAGTAAATTTTGTAGTCACAGTAAGTTTACTACCATGATCAAAACTTTTAGAACGCCATTTGACTTTGATCCTTATTCTTTCACTGATATGTGTTAAATTTGTTAAATATCAAAGGGTGCGCCATATACTCGAGACTAGGCCAAAGGTATGGCACTATCTTTTCGAGTAATAATTTACTTTGACAATACGCCACTATACTAAAATCAATACGCCTCTCTATGTCCAAAAGATAAATGAAAAATTGTTTATGCCTTTCGAAAAACCCTTACATGCGTTTAAGTGGCATAACTTTTTTAGGAATTAAAATAAATCTACAATCATTTAACAAAAACAAAAGGTATTATTTTTAAAATGTACTCCCTAGCACAAACGCAAACGTTTGTTAAATATGCCAACAATATGCTATGTATTTTTGGCTTATTCCGTATATCTACTACTACTCACCCTCTCTGGCTGCACCAAAACCGGCTGCATGCTATCCTCCTTCCTCTCCACAACGGGCATCTTTGGAGGCTCCTGCGAGGCCTTCTGGGCCTCCATTTTATACACCACCGCCTGCGGTATCTGGTTGACGGGAGTCTGTGGTTTGGGCGATTCCGGTTTTTCAGTCTTTTCGGTTTTCTCTGTTTCCTCGTCGGAACTGGACTCGTAGGGGAGAGCCGGTTTTGGGAGTATCGGATCCGGTTCTTTTAACTTCTTTATTGAGAATGATACTGGTGCTGCAATAAAGAATAATACCGTTAACCGGGGTGAATAGGGATGGCTGGGGTGAATAGGGACAAAACATTAAATGTGATTTACCTGACAATTTACCTTAGGGGTCGTCCAGAAATCATGTGATGATATTTGGCCTATTTTTGACCCCCCCTCCCCCTTGGTGATATTTGGTGATTTTAACACAACCCGTTCCCCGCCCTGCCACAAGATCACGTGATAATTATGATGCGGGGTACCCTTAGACGGTAAGCAAGTCTAATGTCGTTTCTACTGCATTGCGTATATGCTCAAGATACTATCTCTCAAAAACAATTAAGCATCGTAAAAATCTGCTTATCACTTATATACATATGTACATACTTTCATAATATATGTATTTATGTATTTATTTGATGGCAATGGCGGATGATTGTGGAAAAACGTCTCATAGCTCCCTCAAATTGTGCCAGTTCTAAAACTCCCGCTTTGAAAATAAATTACACGTGATATCTTCTCTGATTCCCCCATCGTGATCATTCGTGATATTTTTCTTGTCTTTCTTTCTTTCATACAAAATCTACTATTATTTCCAACCGAATGATACAATTTGTATGGGTATTCCAAAAGAAATGACGGTATATCAATATTACGGAATAATCTTACACAAATCGACTGAATCCCATAGTAAGTATAATTTCCTCATGTCTGCGCGCGACACATACTCACAACTGTGGGGGTTAAATAGCTCAAACCCGATCAACAACACTCACGGCCCTATTCAAACTTTGGGATACGTCAGTTAATAGATCTAGAAACGATATGTCAGTGGCAAAGGTGACGTTTCTTCAAACAAAAACGTCACTTTTGAAACTGACACATCTAATCCATATATCGTTTCTAGATCTATTAATTGACGTACTTAAAGATCGAATCGGGCAGTTACTCCGTTATTTCTGTTATAGAGAGGTAAATAATTTAATATGAGGTAATATAATAATATTATTAAAAAAAAGTGCTCGAGTGGAGACCACGGACTAGCAAGCGCAGCGTAGGACGTCCACCCACAAGATGGACAGACGAACTTGTTAAGGTCGCCGGAAGACGCTGGATGCGGGTCGCTTCCAACCGGTACGAATGGAGGTTCAAGGGGGAGGCCTATGTTCAGCAGTGGACGTCTTATGGCTGAGATGATGATGATGATTAAAAAAAGTGAATTGAGGGCAAAAATATACACCTGTGGTCATAGATGTAAATAAATTGAGGTAGATATGGTACCAGGCGCACGATCGTGAGCCATTAAATATAGGTTCCGGAACCTATATTTAGTTAGTCGTATGGGTGACGCCAACCTGTCAAGTTGACAAAATCGTTGGATCAAATTTTAGTTTTGTCAACTATGAACGTCACACGTCTACATAAATAAAAGGTCATTGCCTGTGGTCCTCTTAGGCTCCTCCTTCCCCGTCCCATTCGCCCCTCCTCGCTTCTGTTGCATCAGCCGCGTGTAATACGGGTGGTAAATGTGATCCGGCTCCAGAAACGTAAACCTGTTGATGAGAAGAATATTTGTAATGTCGGCTGTACACACTCGTCGAGAGCCTCTCGTCGAGAGTCTCAACACCGCTCCCATCCAATCGGAGAACTGCGAGACGAGACGAGGAAGAGCGCGACGAGAAGGGAACAGTATGTACACACTCGTTCTCGGCCTGTCTCGGGGTCTCTCGACGAGTGTGTATAGCCCGCATAAACCTTATGCACGCCAAGAACTATACATGCGTAAAATGGTACTTTCACAATCCACACATCGTGAACTTTATTGCAAGGACATGCGTTCCGGCAATAGTAAGGTAACGGCGGTATTCCATCTGTCCAATTTCTTTATCCAATGTGTATTTTGTCTCACATGAGATAATGAGAGAGTGAGACGCAATGACATTGGACCAAGATATTTGACAGATGGAATACCACCCTTACCTGGGGTTATTCTTAGCACACACGATCTCATCTCCATTTCGCGCGACGTAGGCCGCCATCTTGTCGATCACTTGCACGTCCTCGGACGGAGTTATTATTAGAGGCTGCTGCGGTTATCACACTGAGCGAGACAGCGTTATGCAAGTATAGCGATGTCCCACTCGCTTACCCGAGTGGAGGGTTCGTATAAGAACAAACGCTACCTCGGGTCGTTCTTGGCGCGCACGATCTCGGCAAACTCGTCGCCATTCCGCGCGACGTAGGCGGCCATCTTGTCGATCACTTACACGTCCTCGGGCGGAGTTATTATTAGAGGCTGCCGCGGTTATCAAACTGAGCGAGACAGCTCTATGCAAGTATATCGATGTCCCACTCGCAAACCCGAGTGGAGGGTCCGTATAAGAACGAACGCTACCTCGGGTCGTTCTTGGCGCGCACGATCTCGGCAAACTCGTCGCCATTCCGCGCGACGTAGGCGGCCATCTTGTCGATCACTTGCACGTCATCGGGCGGCGTGATTATTAGAGGCTGCTGCGGTTATCATACTGAGCAAGACAGCTCTATGCAAGTATAGCGATGTCTCGCATACCCGAGTGGAGGGTCCGTATAAGAATAAACGCTACCTCGGATCGTTCTTGGCGCGCACGATCTCTGCAAACTCGTCACCATTTCGCGCGACGTAGGCCGCCATCTTGTCGATCACTTGCACGTCCTCGGACGGAGTTATTATTAGAGGCTGCTGCGGTTATCACACTGAGCGAGACAGCGCTATGCAAGTATAGCGATGTCCCACTCGCTTACCCGAGTGGAGGGTCCGTATAAGAACAAACGCTACCTCGGGTCGTTCTTGGCGCGCACGATCTCGGCAAACTCGTCGCCATTCCGCGCGACGTAGGCGGCCATCTTGTCGATCACTTGCACGTCATCGGGCGGCGTGATTATTAGAGGCTACTGCGGTTATCATACTGAGCAAGACAGCTCTATGCAAGTATAGCGATGTCTCGCATACCCGAGTGGAGGGTCCGTATAAGAATAAACGCTACCTCGGATCGTTCTTGGCGCGCACGATCTCTGCAAACTCGTCACCATTTCGCGCGACGTAGGCCGCCATCTTGTCGATCACTTGCACGTCCTCGGACGGAGTTATTATTAGAGGCTGCTGCGGTTATCACACTGAGCGAGACAGCGCTATGCAAATATAGCGATGTCCCACTCGCATACCCGAGTGGAGGGTCCGTATAAGAACAAACGCTACCTCGGGTCGTTCTTGGCGCGAACGATCTCGGCAAACTCGTCGCCATTCCGCGCGACGTAGGCGGCCATCTTGTCGATCACCACTTGCACATCCTCGGGAGGAGTTATTATTAGGGGTTTCTCTTTGCCGTCCGATGAGGACGAGTCGTAATCTGATGACAAAATATATTCGTTTGCTACATTATGTCTAGTTAAGTAGTTTTACCGAGTAGTTAACCGAGTGGGAAATTGACAACAGTTGTCATTAGAAAATGGCGTGAATTTAAAATTTTACATGTTGATAAAACCTTAGCGCAGACTTTTTTCAAATCAAATATGCAGCATTTTCTACTGACAATACTTGCCAACTTTGAAAAAGTTATGCCAACGACGACCCGCTCAATATTTAAAACATTTCAAACTTTATGTACATATAAAGCCTGACCAGTTATATATGATCATTGTCAAGGGGGCGCTGTTATTCTCATGTATAAGGTGACAGTTCAGTACCCTATGAAAAAAATAGTTACAGTGAAATTCCGCAACATGTCAGATGTGTCTGCGGTACTGTGAGATGATGGACGAAAGTTGATTGTGATATTTGTGATCTGATTTTCCTAAATTGCGTAAATACATTATGTATTCTGTAATCTGATGTGTACAGTGATTTGGTCTCGACTGTAATGCTGTATATTATGTTTTCAAATAAATAAATAACTAAATAAATGGCGCGTGATCATATATTCCTGGTCAGGCTTTACAGACACAACGTGTCTTGCTATTTCAGTCAGTCTTGGTACAAAAAGTATTGACGTTGACTGAAGTAGCATGACAAATACGAAGGAAAACAATTACGCACTACATCTGCAAATGTTCGAAGACTTAATAGATGTATGTATGTAATCAGTAGTATTAGTAGTATTGTGGTGCGCGTGCCGCGACCGCTGCAGGGGACCATCGAGTGCGCCGACTTCTGGCCTCAATTTCACCACGGTGACAGGTGCGACAATTGTAAAATCACTGTTGCTGACGTCACAGGCATCCATGGGCTACGGTTACCACTTACCATCGGGCGGGCCGTATTCCTGTTTGGCACCATCATTGTATTATTTAAAATTATTATATCGGAAAAAAACAGATATTTCTTTTGCGAAGTTTCTGACAATTGTCAAGATTTAGAAAGAATTGTAGGTAATTCTTGACAGGTAATGAGTTATATGTCGGAATTTCGTGACAATTGTAGTGTTTCTTGTGACAATTGTCATAAACTTAGCAAGAGAAATATCTGTTTTTATCCGATATAATAAAGTTTTTTTTTAATAAAACAATGATGGTGGCAAACAGGAATACGGCCCGCCCAATGGTAAGCGGTAACCGTAGCCCATGGATGCCTGTGACGTCAGCAACAGTGATGTTTTACAATTGTCGCACCTGTCACCGTGGTGAAATTGGAGCCTGGCCGAAAGGTGTCGTGTTTCGGAGGTTCCGGGGCAAACTGCCGAATCCGACACAGGACCAGACGATGCAACGGAGCCACGCTGTTTTGTCGACTAAATAGTGTTTAGTTTTAAGTTTATAAAATACATATGTATGTTAGTCTGTAAGGTATTTGTAATATGGGCCTTGTTGCCTGATTTCAATTACTAAATAAATAAATAAATTAGTTCTATTTGAGTTACCAGAAGCATCGCTATCCGAGTCAGTGTTATAGTTCTTCATGAGACTGAGGCCGGTGGACTTGGCGCCGACGGGCCGCGTGGGCGGCGCGCTGGGCGGCGCGGGCGGCGCGGGCGGCGCGGGAGGAGACTCTGAAATTGACACTAGATTGAAACAAGGGGCTAATAAGTATAGGTTTATATAATTTTCGTACCTAACTAAAATTCAGTAATATATAGTTTTAAGTAGTGCATTGGTAAACACTCTGGAAAGTTTGCAATGGATAGACGGTTTCAGGGTTGATCCGTCTGTTGTCGCTTAGCTTTTTGATAAAGATAGTTAAAGGTTTTTACTCGTGACGATCACAAAACATGTACGAACATGTACAGACAACAACAGCAAGGAAAGAAGAAATCAATAAGTGTGCATCACGAAATTGATCCAACTCAGCATAATGCTAGCTATAAATTAGCTTCGTCTTCCGTAGGGCCCATTCGGTGATGCCACGACAGATGACACATACATATTAAAACCTTGCAAAGATACGGATAGATAAGATAGATTTTGAATAACATAACATCCATACCTTTCAGATCGAAGGCGGAAACAAGCCAATATAAACTTAAACGCTGTGTGCACGACTATTTTAACATTATAAATATTATAATAGATTTACGTAGTTACTGAGAGTAGAGTAAGTAGCAGTGGCGGCGCGTCCATAAAAGCCGATTCCCACCGACTTGCCTGTTTTTGGACGTTTGAGCAGAGTTGTAAAGGAAATATGTAAGCCAAATTAGCCCTGGCTTGCCAATGGATATGTTTGACGCGCCGCCACTGGTAAGTAGGTAATCATCCTGAAGAGTGTTTTGACTTTCAGTACGAGCTCAATTTAGGGCGTCCGCTAGCTGCCGCGATTGCACGGAGCGGCTTAACGAAAATTAGTATGAGCGTTGCTTAGAGTGGTATTCCACCTATGCAATTTCTTTGTCCAATTAAAGCAAAATGTGAGGCGCAATACACATTGGACAAAAAAATAGGGAATATTACGCAAAGCTCTGCGTAGGTGGCACCTTTGTGGCACATACAGTAAACAAACCACATTGACACATCACACGTCACGTCAATCACATGGCCTACCGCGAAACAAGAAAATCGAAATTTCGTTATCTAATCTCTCTATCACTCTTGCATATTCGAGCGATTAACCCTTCGAGTGGCATTGTCCTCCTCGAGGTCTCTACGGTAAGTGGCGGTGGCCGCGAGACGGACAGACATAACAAGCCGGTTGAGCGGCGCAGCCATTTTGGAAAAATATACGTCAAGTGGCGGGGCCTCAACGGGTGATCATCGCGAATTTGGCGCGTGTTAGAAATATGACAGTTTCCCAAAAAAAATCTATGAATGATATATACAAACTATATATCACTGAATTCAGCATAAAATGGGTTATTTGATTGTATACCAATGAATTCTATTCTATTTATGTGAAGTATGCTAGACTTGTTCTAATTTCATATTACCAATTTTTTTCTACTTTCATGTAAAAATACGTATAGTTACGAAATAAAACAATTGATTGTAGAAAAAGCAGTCTTTATGACAAAACAATACATTTAACACGATTCACACAGTTTATTCCACTTTTTATCAGTGCGTATTCCGTTTGAATGTTCGCGGCTCGACGACGGTCGGCGCGTAATGGGCTAGGTGGGGCAGGAACATCACGTCATTTCTAACAAACTTTGTTTTACGCGGGAATTCGACCGTTAGGGAATACCATCCTTGTTTATTGACGAATGCATCTTGCAAGAGTGAGCAAGCAAGGCATAGTTTTAACGGTTTTATTTTAGGCGCGAAATGCAGCGTCGCACAGAGGCCGCGAGACGGTCTCTGCCAATTACGGGCTTGTTATGACCGAACCTTCTCGCGGCCTCTGCCACGCCGAGGCATATTTAAAAAAACCGGGCAAGTGCGAGACGGACTCGCGCACGAAGGGTTCCGTACCATAATGCAAAAAAAAAAACAAAAAAAAAGCAAAAAAAAAACGGTCACCCATCCAAATACTGACCACTCCCGACGTTGCTTAACTTTGGTCAAAAATCACGTTTGTTGTATGGGAGCCCCATTTAAATCTTTATTTTATTCTGTTTTTAGTATTTGTTGTTATAGCGGCAACAGAAATACATCATCTGTGAAAATTTCAACTATCTAGCTATCACGGTTCGTGAGATACAGCCTGGTGACAGACGGACGGACGGACGGACGGACGGACGGACGGACGGACAGCGAAGTCTTAGTAATAGGGTCCCGTTTTACCCTTTGGGTACGGAACCCTAAAAATGGCCGCGCCATTTGTCCTACCGTTCAACCGGAGGTGCTGCCACCCGAAGGGTTAAGAGGCAGATAACTAAATTTAGATTTAGATCCGTATTGCTGCACTCTGGCGGCAGAACATTGCAGCAATATCCCCTATTGGATAGGTGGAATACCACCCTAAGTGGCGCGGACGCGTGCGACGCATTTTACCTATAATGAATAATAAATAATAATAATAAACACTATAAATCACATTATGGTTGCGATTTATTACGCAACCCCCCAATAATGGCCCCGCGTGCGTGCGCTCGCTCCGTGCACCCGCGCTAGCTAGCAGACGCAATTAACATCGATTCAAAACAGGAATATCATAATAATAATTACCATGTTCCCTAGTGTACATGACGGGCGCCCTAGATATCACAGGCCTGTGTCTCGGAGGCAGAGGTTCAGTGCCCGGTGGAGCCACTTCTCCGGGGGCCAGCTCCGGAGTGTAGTTGTCGTCCAGGGTAGCTTCCCCTCGCATCTTCGAGACCAGCATCGTGTAGTCGCAGTCGGCAGACGGGCGGTAGTGGATGCTTGGGATGGATGGTGCCTGAGAGAATTTTATTGAACTAATAAATGAAATGTTTGAAAACCATAACATAACTGGGGCATCCCACAAAAAGGTCGACTTTCTTGGGAACGTGAAGCGTGGCAGCTACCTTAATAGCCTGTAGAAATCTGTATTATACAGGGTTGCTAAAAAATAACTGCATTCCACAGACAAGACATCCGCCAGACTGAGCATAGTAGCTCTACCCCCTCTGCCACAAATACGGTAGTTTTACTCCATTTTCAAGTCGAAAGTGTCTTTGTGTGACGTCCGTGTCTTTGAACGGACCAATCACGGCACGGGAACTCGCTCACCTCGTCCCCCGCACCCCCGTATTTTTGGCAGCATCGGTTTCATGTAATAATTGCTCTAAACTCCGTCTAGAGGATTCCTAGTCTATGCTGCATTCCCGTTGCCAGGGAGGTTTTGGGATTATACTGAGCAACTTTTACTATGGGACCAAACCCGAAATCGCGAAAAAAAAATTACCCTCCCATAAATGGACCACCATGTATGAAACAGCCAAATTTTTTTCGTGATTTCGGGGTTGGTCCCATAGTAAAAGTTGCTCAATATAATCCCAAAATCTCCCTGGCAACGGGAATGCAGTTATTTTTTAGTTACTCTGTATACCGTTAAATGTAAAAAGTTAAGTTTTTCACATTCTTGACACTTTTCTAGAATGCTTCAATCACGGATTTCGTAAACAAAGTCGGTAAAATATCAATATAACATATAACCTAGTATATTGTTACTAAACAAGTAACGTTTTTTCTATAGTTATTTACTTACAGATTCAATGACCGTTGACGCCAAGCTGGGATGCAGGTATTCATCAGTTTCAGGCTGTTTTTCTGTAAAATGAAATAAATTGTTTAATTATTCATTAACATCACCGTAAAAGTTCACGTTCACGTTTAAACATTTCATATTTATATAAAATGCAATAATATTTCGATGTAACGAACCATATGTCGAGGCGATACAGTTTTTAATGTTTTTATCTATGAGTTTATTTACTTATGAGTATGTGTGTAATACTGTATAAGTGTCTGGCAAACTTTATAAATAACAAATACCTGCTTGACACAGCTCAAATCTCAATACTCGATTTTTACCGCAAAATTAAGATGCAAGGATTTTTTATTGTAATTTAATGTTTGAATAGTGGCTTGGCTTTTTTTTTTAATACCATGTTGGTGGCAAACAAGCATACGGCCCGCCTGATGGTAAGCAGTCACCTGCAACTCCAGAGGTGTCGGACGTCGTTAGAGGTGGAAGGTGGAGGAGGTGTGTGGAAGAGGTCATTGGTTGACTTACCTTCAACAACTTCCGGTGCCTTCTCCGGCCACTTCCCAGCCTTCACAAGCGCCACCAGGGCCAGATAGTAAGGCCGCAGCGGCGCCCCCATGTCAAGAAACCGGAACTGCGGGTTGTCACCCTGCTTCGCCTTGATAAGGATCTCCATCTGGGCGCCCTGGGACGCGATGAAGTTTGCTGTCTTCTCAATTATTGTGTTTTGCTTGAGAGAGTCAGGCTAAAAAAAGAATATAAAGGACATGATTTTTACATGATAATTGCGAAAATGGGACTTAACCGCGAATAATTAAGGTTGGTTTTAGCCAATTCAACAATGCCATCCTCAAAACGTGAGGTTAACATTTTCGGTGCAGGACGACACGTAGGAAATTTCCAGTAGAAAAAGAACATCTTGGCAGTGAATGTGTTAATGTTTAAATTGGATTACGATTAAGTCATCATGTTATAGTTAATCTAATACCTTTAAATGAGCAATTTTTGTTTATTTATATGTATATATTACATATTCATATTTCGGGGATCTCCGAAACGGTTCTAACGATTTCGGTGAAAATTGCTACACGGGGGTTTTCGGGGGCGATAAATCGATCTAGCTAGGTCTTAAATATCTCTGGGAAAACGCGCAAATTTTACTTTTTAGGGTTCCGTACCCAAAGGGTAAAACGGGACCCTATTACTAAGACTTCGCTGTCCGTCCGTCCGTCCGTCCGTCCGTCCGTCTGTCACCAGGCTGTATCTCACGAACCGTGATAGCTAGACAGTTGAAATTTTCACAGATGATGTATTTCTGTTGCCGCTATAACAACAAATACTAAAAACAGAATAAAATAAAGATTTAAATGGGGCTCCCAGCTCCCATACAACAAACGTGATTTTTGACCAAAGTTAAGCAACGTCGGGAGTGGTCAGTACTTGGATGGGTGACCGTTTTTTTTTTTGCTTTTTTTTCGTTTTTTTTTTTTGCATTATGGTACGGAACCCTTCGTGCGCGAGTCCGACTCGCACTTGCCCGGTTTTTATATGTTTTCTCTCAGATATTATTTAATAATGTTTTACACAATCGTCAAATTTTAAATCAATGTCATAAAGTATTTCTTACCAATAGTATATCCGGAGCAAACAGAGCCCTGTATGATGGGGTCGGCACAAAAGGCTCATCAACTTCTACAGGTGTAGTCGGGGCTGGGGTTGCTGCTGGAGTGTCGTAGTTGAATCCGACCTGCCCATAGCCGGCAGCGTGAAGACGCTTCAATTCTTCCTCTGTTGAAAATAGAGAATTGGTTAAGGCTTGTCTTGAGGGAGAAGTATCACCTAGGTTTGGTTATTATCATGGACAAAATATATATATATATATATATATATATATATATATACTTATTTTGTCTTAATATACATATGTGAAGGCACATAAAGCTACACTAGCATACACAACATGGTCACAAATTTGACAGCTTAAATATATGGCAATGTACTATGATTTTTAAACATGTTACTACTTCCTTTGAATTCTTATAATGACAAAGTGTATAATAAAACATTGCGAATATAAATAATACCCAAATTATACCTTAATGTTATAGATATAAGATATAGTTTTTTTAAGACAAGAGTGTTGTATTTCGCCAACAAACTGTCAAGCAGCATTGTAATTGTGTATAATACAGTAAAATTATACATTTAGCGTTTGCGTCAATTCCGGTAGTTCTGATTTTTTGCAGACTTATTTATGATGATGGTCCAATGAATAATCCAAGTTGGTGACCTCAAGCGCCAAACGCAACTTTGTTAAAAGTCGAAAAACCTGCGAAAATTTCGGTTTTTGTTTAGTTTTGGGCGATTCTAACCCTAAAGGACTAGTTTTTGATAGTACCTTCCTTAGACGTTTTTAAAGAAGACTAAATTTGCTACAATACGAGATTAGAACTGTCTCTGTAGATTGAATAGTTTCCGAAATAAAGGCTTTCAAAATTTAGATTTTTTTTGAAATTGAGCTTGTAATGAGTGAGTGCAGTGAGTATGCACTTTTGACTCAGGCGATGCCGCTTGGCAGGATTGTTCCTAAGGTCAAACAAAGCAAACTTGGATTATTAATTGGGCCAACATCATAAATAAGTCTGCGAAAAATCAGAACTACCGGATTTGACGCAGAAGACCCATGTTACAAAATTCTACAATTTCACTGGATTATTAATACTTTTGTTAAAAAAAAAACAGGTCACTGATAAAGATGATTTATGACAGTAACTTTTTATTTACTGATGACAACAAGTTTTTTTGAAAAACAGCACATATAATCTAATAAACACCTTTATACATCTCCTCCTCGTCCTCATCAGTATGCAGCGCTCGGTAGCGTTCCTCATCGCACAGCTGCTCCACTTCCTGCTCGTTCCGAGTGAGCTCGACGCGCCAGTCGAAGCCACCCGGCGGCGCCTCCAGCGACGCCACGTCATGCAGCGCGCCTCGGGCATCATACCTGTCCACATTTAGATACAAGTTATGAGGGGTTCAAATTGTGATGCGGTTCTTTTATTACTAGGGATGTTTTTTGTTTAATGTTATTGAGGAAAAAAAATACCTTATTTTTTAAGTCTTTTATATTTAAGATATTTTAAGGCATAAGGTACTTGGGCAGTTTTAATAATCAGCCAGAAAATGATTATAATTATATATTTACAGAGATCATAGAACAATAGAGCACAGTTTCAGACACAATTATCATCCGGTTGTATGTAATTACTACCAAAACCTATCAAGGATTCTGGATGAAAGAAAACAAAAACAATGTCATAACCTCAAAACTTTTTCATAACTGTCCGTTGGGTAATATACGTACGCAATTATACCTGTGCAAGTAATACATACCGCTGAAGAGTGTCACCATAACATTATGCGACGCAGCAGCCGCCCGCTGCGAGATCTTCAACCCGCCAGCTTCAAAATCCTCTGCGAAAATCTTAAAGATCTTCCAATATTAAGTATTTTCCAACACATTGCAATCGCTTTATAGTTTTTAGCCACAGTTATAGTAAAAAACAGATCGAACCTGTCGATTTTCAACGTTTCATCCCCCATCCACGGTATGAGGTGTTTGCCTTGATCAATGTGCAGGGCTTTTTCATCGTCCCTGAACAATTTGCACGAGTAGCCGAACACGAAAAGCTCTTCTTTCTTCTCCTTGAACTCACTTTTCCGTAATATACCGGAATCACTGACACTACCAGTCCACTTTATCGACATTTTATAAATTTATTTCATTTAGATTTTAGAAAACGCTTGAACTCAAGTCTACAACATTTGGCAGGCAATAGGGCGTTTTTTAACAATAACCTACATATCAAACAAGACAGCTAAAAAACTAATAAATAGCAACGGTCATTGTGAGCTACAGTGACTAAATGAATATTAATTTAAGCCTTTAAGGATATACGAAATTAAAAGAAAAACAAATTATGATAATTCATTTTTATTATAAAATGCTTTTGGTTTTGGAAAAAAAAAATGAATTTGCAGACCATCTTGCAAAACGTCTCAATTATGTCACATTTTCAATGTTGCCAAGTCTAATAATTAGCACTCGGCCCGGAACTCGGAAGCATTCTTTGCTCGGAAGCATTGAAATAAGAATTTACTAAAAGAAAAAGACATGGATTGAATTTAATGTTTAAGGCAAGGCAATCCTATATACTTGTTATTTAATACAAATGCACTAATTTAAAAAAGCATTGAAAGCTTCAGCGTAATAATATCAAGCATAATTAAGATTTTTGAGATTATCAACATGCTGCATTTAATTTTATTTTTCAAATAATTTATTGAAGCTATTTACTTGATTTATGTAATTATTAAAAAAGATCTTTCCATTGTTTTCAATTTTATACTTCAAAGAAAGGAATAGGCCGTTTTCAATCAAAAAAACTAAACAATGGCAACTGGATATAAACCGACCAATATTAAGAGTACCACGCATCGGCATGACAGCAAAGCTCAATCGTAGCTATACAATTTCGTTGCGCAATAGAGGTCTCAAAAGGCATATGGCGGACGTTTTATATATTTTTGCATCTAAAACTGATAAATTCTTTTAGTTATGAGTATCTTGTGACCGCTAGAGCGTATTTGTTAAATTTAGCTGATAAACGTTAGTTTTTAATGTGTAAATAAGTTTATTGTACCTAGAGTCTTGTAAATATTGATAGTATTTTCGTGCGTGGACGTGTTGTTCCGTATTGTTTAGTGAAAAACGAAAAGTCTGTGATATAAACATTATATTAGGTGATAGATTAATTTCCGGAACACTTTGTAAATATTGTACAGTTATTTTAGAATTTTAGTAGTTTAATTGAGAGAAGACTGAGAAGCAAGTGAGATTACCGAGCGATGTCAGCTGTGGGCCTGTTGTCTTTGAAAGAGAATCCTACCGATGAAAGCCCCAAGGATGGCTCCAATGACGAAGGTAAATATTTTGCTACTCATTCCATCATTTCCCATCACCAAATCACCTTAGTCCGACTTTATTTTAGTTATTTTTGCATCACACCTTAGATTTGTTTTTATACCGTTTTTTTTACAATACACATCAAAAATGAATAAGAATACATTTTAGGAATTCTAGTAAACCAAGTCTTGCGTTTGATGTGTATCATATATTGTTTCTATTATCTTATTAGCATATAGGAAGTCATCTGCAAGTAGGTCAATCTGCAAAAAGTGGCACCACATAACTGTTGTTTTATTCTTATTATAATTTTAGAAGTTGAGGCTTCTAGAGCTTACTATCGTCTAGTTCTTGGTCACTGAATAGTTATTAGTTACCTGCTATGCCTTTTCAATCTTTTCATTTATAGTTATTTATTATGAGTTGGCAAAGTCACTGCATTGCATCAATATGGTGGGTTTGCCATAATTAAACTGGAGTTTGATTTGCAATCACTTTAATTTAAAAAATAGTGATAAGAATTGCAAATCTGAAAGGTACAGATATTTGGAAGAAAATGTGATCTGATATAAGAATTACAGTTAAAGGAATGTCAATAGGTTTCACTTTGTTTAGAATTGAATGAATTGCTTGTTATGCTTTTCTGTAAACAGTTAAACAATAATAAACAATAACCCTAAATTAACAAATTAAAATATAAATCAATGGATTCTGCCCGTATAGTTTACAATTACTGCATACTATAACTATTCAAACTATTGAGTTACAAGCCTGTTTTCAAACAGTTGGTATCAGCAAAGACATATATAACTTCGTATAAGACGAATAAAGTCTAAGGAAAAAACGTGCCTCGGAATTCAAGTAAAAGTCATTCTCAAATAGATGCCGCACACACCTTTAGCCTATCCTCGGCTAGATGGCGTGACAACACCGTTTCATATTTAACAATTTTAACACATAGGTAACAGTGAATGAACATGGATTAAAATGATATAAAAATAATAAAATCAGTTATCCATATAAATATATACATTTTTTGATAACTTTATACGTTTTCATTTTGAGTTTTAGTCATGTGTCGATAGATGGCAGTAAATTTACAGTGACTAGAAAATTTACAATGACAGGACCCCTCTATACTATCTATTCTTTTTGGTATCGGGTAGAGATGCAGCCAATAAACTAGAATAACTATAGTAGTCTGACTAGAGATCCTAAACGACCCAACAGGAATTGTGCCATGAGCAACTTAATTGTACAGTGGTGCGCATGCTGACAATGTCAAATACTGCAATGGCGCGTAAGAAGTTTTGCATATGGAATTTTATTTTAGGCAATCAAAACAATCATAACTTTGTTTTCAACAGCACGAAATTATGTATTGGGCAGTATTCTAAATTTATAGAGAAGGGATAACTTTTAGTTAAATGTGTCAAATAAGTGTCAGTCATATGGACCATTTTACAAAATCAAAAATGTACCAATAGCTTCGTCTATATATATTCTGTCGCTGAATGCAGCAGATTATACTCTGCCACTTGTCACTCAAAACCTAACAAGCTTCCGGCGACCTATGATCAAGCATTTCTATGCATGTATTATAAACCTTATTCAAAGCGAGTATGTTTAAATTTAGCAGTTTGATTTACTATTTGTAGCTCGAGCACTTTTCTGCAACTCAAAGACTGGCATCTATTTTGCATGACGGGGTGGGATGTAGGCTAGTCCTGCCAGCCCAACTCCTCAAGGAATCCTATCAAACCTTTGATGTTGAGTAGGACCTCGGAGCGATATCTCAGAGTTCTGAGATGTATTGCCCTGTATGGAGCCACTGTCTCTTCTGCCTCAGTACACCCTTGGCATAGGGTCTTTATTTTACTATTTGTTGATGCTCTTTATACTTGTCAAATTGCAAAAATCCTAATCTAGTTATCTAAATTGTGTTAAAACTAATATATTCAAAACAGACTTGATAACAACACTCCAGGTGACCACACAATTGCAAATACCCTTTAAGAAGTTGCTTGAAAATACGCATTTGGTGAAAAGATATACCTACACCAGATTTTATCGTGTACAGTCTTATGTACGAAATATCATTTGATATTTACCATTCGCTTTTCGGTGAAGGAAAACATCGTGAGGAAACCCGATAAGGCCTAGTTTACCCTCTGGGTTGGAAGGTCAGATGGCATTCGCTTTCGTAAAAACTAGTGCCTTGGTAATGGGATTAGGTAGTTGTCAAGCGGACCCCAGGCTCTCATGAGCCGTGGCAAAAATGCCGGTATAACGCGAGGAAGAAGAAGGAATCAATAATAAGTTAAAATCGATTTGCAGATTTTATTACATTGTTAGTTAGACAAGTAATAATTAAAGTGTTCTAAACACTAAACTAGTTCGAAGGTTAAACCTGCATACTCTACTCTTACTAAGGATAAGGACACTAGAATTGATGTAAACTGAACAGTGTATAAATACCTACATATAGCTCATCAAAGGGGAGCCGTGACCTTCAATCTCCATTGCACCCCTGCAGAGGGGATCGAGTTGCGTAACGTCGATATGAAATGTATCCACTCGAGCTCTATGCGTCGTATATACCATCTGACTATTATTATATCTTATTAAAACCAGATAAGGTCTAGAATCGTTACGTAGTTTCGGAATAGTGCAAACGGAATTTGACTGGACTTATGCGATAAACGCAGCGTTACAATCAACAGTGATTTTAAATTATTTAATAATTTAATTTTTCTTTAGATTTTTTTTTTTAATTTTTATTTAGTATAAATTTCGATACCAACAGTATAAAATATATCTCAAATTGACCTATGGATTTTACGGATAGCCGGACAGTATGTTAGTTTTTTCCTGATACAGGTATAGCATACTTAATAGGAAGTCCATTTAGCCTTATATTTTAGTACGATTTTCATCAAAATCAACTAAGAAGTTCTCATACTACCAATTAGTAGGTACTACAGTGACACAAACTACACAAACGACCCTACTTCGCGAATTCCTTTTGACTTTGCCGCAATCGGATTAAAAACAAGTGTTGTATTCGTAACGCGTCGTTATCGTGGGTGTAGTAATTTGCTACTTAATAGGAAGTCCCTTTAGCCTTATATTTTAGTATGATTTTCATCAAAATCAACTAAGAAGTTCTCATACTACCAATTAGTAGGTACTACAGTGACACAAACTACACAAACGACCCTACTTCGCGAATTCCTTTTGACTTTGCCGCAATCGGATTAAAAACAAGTGTTGTATTCGTAACGCGTTGTTATCGTGGGTGTAGTAATTTGCTACGTAGTTTCTTATCCGTGCCAGACCTACATCAACACGTAAATACACGTAGCAGCCACGTAACACCGACTTACGATTGCCGTGCTAAAACAAAAAGTTGTCTCCATATGAGTTTCATAATGACGTACGACCTTTATGACTTTCCGATGCAGTGTAGGGTATTATGCCGCGTTAAACCGAAAACTTATACCTATCTACATAACAGTTCCATAATGACATAAGACCTTTTTGACTTACGGTCAGTGGTATAGGCGTAGTAAGAAATCGAAGTCAGGGGAAAATGAATTTTATGTTTATACTGTAAAGCTTTTTCTACTTTGTGCGCATATTATTATATAGCGTAGTTTTATCCTACTTGCAAGTAATAAAAAAAATTGGTACCTAGGCAATAAAATAATATAGGTAGAGTAATGCGCGTTAGATTTTAACTACTAATAGCCCGTGTGATGGTAAGCGGTTGCCGAAGCTAATGGCTTGTAACTGTAACTCCAGGTTTCTATAGATTAGATATAGATATATATATAAATATTTGGGAACCATTTTACACAGATCTCTCTAGTCTAGACCCAAAATAAGCAAACCTATACATATACGTATTATAGATACGAATAAATGTCCCATAAAAAATAGATAGGGATTATTCGGGTAATTCCAAATAGTCCAAAATAAATCCGATAATCACCCTTAATTCCATCAAGTTAGACTTCATTTTCGGAACTGCCCGACAATATTATAGTATTCGAAATGACCTGAATACACCACACTTAAAAATATCCATAACTCAGCAACAACTCTTTGTGCTAAGTTAATCAGTAATCAGGTAATCACGTAAATAGATATACTTACGAGGATTCGAACCCAGGACCAGCATCGCAATAACGGTCTAAAACGGCAGTTTGTCACTGTCATTGCAGCGAATTTAAAATTAAAATGGTGGCGGCGTACTAGCGAAATATTCGCTTGCATTCTGCATTCTTGGCAGCTGCGGTACGTAAAAACTACGTTGTTTACGCTTGCCTGTTCACGGTAGATCGATAACTATTTACACGCTTCAAACTTGTCCACGTAGTGGATTCTAATACCCTATTATAAACGAGCAATTCTTGTTTATTTATGTATATATTTCGGGGATCTCGGAAACGGCTCTAACGATTTCGATAAAATTTGCTATATATATATATATATATATATATATATATATATATATGGGGGTTTTCGGAGGCGATAAATCGATCTATCTAGGTCTTATCTCTGGAAAAACGCGCATTTTTGAGTTTTTATACGTTTTCCGAGCAAAGCTCGGTCTCCCAGATATTCACCTTTACTCGTAATTTGTCATCATACCTATATCGCAAATTCAAGATTCAAGGCCTTTGCCTGCCTATCATGTATATATTCGGCGATAGCCGATATAGTTGTTTTGACCTGGTGCAATCAGTGCATTGGAGTGTTGATTTCGTGCGTGTTATCGAGAACGTCACGCATGATAAAACAAATATCATATAAAACACATAGGTAGCTGAATCCCCCAATGCGCAATGTCGCGATATCGCGTCACGCGATTTCATACAAAATGTGGGAGAAATCAAAAACGCTTGGGAGTTAGTGGTTGACCTTTAGGCGTATTATTAATATGGCATAATAACTGTAGCTTTCTGCATGATAGCTAGATTATTTTGTATACAATGTTTTTGGGAGTAATAAATACATCGAAAATGAATAAGGTTGCAGTACTTTCTGATTTGAGAATAATTGGGAACATTCCCGCGTAATGTCACTACAATGAGCAATTAAAACACCTAACTACCCTTAAATTCAACTATACGACTTTCTAAACTATCGTTTTATATCTCAAATGTTTTCTATTGAAGCAATATATTCAGTCAATGTCACAAAATTACCACAGCTCGGATGTGGTCGAACAGGAACACTAACCAATAACATACTTTATTTCCTTTGCAATAAGGTTTATGAATGGTAAATTAACTGCATTAACTAAGCTGCCCGTAGCAACGAGACATGAAGGCAAGATTGTAACAAACAACTTCGAAACCAGTTTATTTTTCTTAAATACGGGTACGTCTATATTTTTATCACAAAATGGCGGGTAGTTCGAGCTATTTCTCTATTCGTCGTTCGCTCGGCTTCAGTCTCTGAGACGATTTCGTGCGCATCGCGACACCCGCCTTTCCGAATTTTTGACTATTTTCCATCTTACCGTGACACCTACGTAGTGACAAACGTGATTATACGTACCGCGTACATCTTGTCTCTTAGACACCGTAGTCTAAGCTTTTTAATTTTTAATCGTGTTGTTTTTATTTCAATTTTATTCTAAGTTAAGTTAGTTTTAAGTTTAGTCCGCCATCTTGTGACGCTTTCAAAATAACGATCAAAACGCGCGTCGGTCGTAAGATGGTCAGTAAGGAGCCGCCATTGCAGCCAGTGGAAGCTAAGAGTAAGAGGAGAAGACGTAGAGCGGGCAACAGAGCTGGGAAGAGGCGTTCTAGGAAGACTACAGTTGCCGTCGCGGCTGTGGCGACGTTGCCTTCGGAGAAATACTCGAGCCCCGTCAAGTGTGCTGTTCACGCGTTCCTGATGAGATACCAGAGTGCGCTGCGGAAGGTGCCGGCTCATCTGCCGCCGCGGGTCCACGCGGGGCCGCCTTCGAAGCGGGTTAAACGCGTTTCTTGGAGTAAGTTACCGTTTATTAACACCTTTGTCTCCGTGTTACATTGTATGGGAACATGGTGAAATTTCTACAATGTGACGCTGTACGCAGCGTACTATGTTGGCCGAAAACCAAGGCCGAACATAATTTTTATGCATCTAATGAAGATTAAGTATTTATTTTCAAGTATTTTTAGGCTATTTGTTTGATCCGTGAAACCTTATTCATCAATTTACGACTGTAATCTTAACTTAAGTAATTAGATCGGTCTCAATTTTGAACGTTTTTGGCTATAACTATAATATCTATAATATGTATTGTTTTGTGCGATCCTTACAAAAAATAAAGCATTGTCTTGCATGATTTACGTACACAATAAAGTTCTCTAATAGTACCTTGTAACAAACACCATACACCGAAATTGTTCATTTAATGTAGAAGTGTAATATAATATGCCACGGATCGAATTAGGTGGAGCAGATGAGAGGTGTAGAATGGAATCTTAGTGACACGATATTTCACAAGTAAAAGCCTATGGTGACCTTTTGACCTTTGTAAACGCTTCATAAAGCTAAGTTTACTCCCATCATAACCTAACGTTAGCCAAACTTCCAAGCGATCAAGGTGACTCAAGTTAGATACAATTTCCTATCCGCCAGCGATTGTCTAACTTTTTATAACCTTCGTTTCTGGCCGCTTATTCTCATTGCTACGCTATCGGAGGCGAGTCTTAGTTCTTAGACTTCTTAGCTAAACCAGTGTAATACCAGGCGTGGCTCACTCCGCGATTTCGTCGCGTCGCAACAAGGAGCTACAAGTACATCCGTCCCACACCAATTTTGGTGGCTAGCCATAGGCCGCGCGTGGCGCTTGCGCCACCTAGCGGTCATATCTGTCCTAATCGAAACAGACGCGTTTTGTTAGAGAGTGAATCTTTTCTGTGTAATACCTTGTGAATTTATCCTATGATTAAGACTTCAAAACCCGTAACTGCATAAGTAGTCTGTTCCCACGGCTCTGCGTGGGGACAGACTACTTATGACTTAGGGGACGCGTGGGGTTTCTGTCATTAGTCATTAGCTCTTTAATCTCATTCTTTTGGAGTTAGGGCCTCCGCTATAATAGCCGGCGCGGGTGCACGGAGCGGGCGGGTGCCATTGTAGACAAAATCCGTCGCACGCGTCCGCGCCAGCAAGCGGACGCCCTTAGATTTTCGACAAATTAATATTTGAGACTAAGGGCCTAAGGCATTCCATACTTCGTCAAAATAGTTTCATTACTTTAGTTGCGAAAAGGTTTTAGTGTTCCTTCTTTGTCCTAAAAAAATAAACTTCTATGGCTTTGCAAAAACAACATTGGACTTGGAACAGTAGGATAGTCAATCCGTGGTCACTTCAAACCAGGTTTATTTCATACTTTTGGTCTGCGGTGTATAGTATACTGAGGGCCTACCGCGAACCACAGTCGACGTGTTGCCTCCCTGTCACACTTACGTACGAATTTACAAGTGCGACAGTCGCTCGAGTGTTCGCAAGCAATAAGAATATAACATTTGAACGGTAGTTTTGTTTTGTCTGGCGTCTAGTGGCGGAGTTGCATAAAGTGCATTTTAAACCGATTCATTCCGGTTTGAAATTGGTGTTCTTGCGAATCACGTTTTGCTGAGGTTGAGGTTGTTCTGTTTAATGACAAATATTTTTTATACACTTAAGGAGCCCACAGATTACCAGCCCCAATTTCACCACGGTGACAGGTGCGACAATTGTAAAACATCACTGTTGCTGACGTCACAGGCATCCATGGGCTACGGTTACCGCTTACCATCGGGCGGGCCGTATTCCTGTTTGCCACCATCATTGTTTTATTAAAAAAAACTTTATTATATCGGAAGAAAACAGATATTTCTCTTGCTAAGTTTATGACAATTGTCACAAGAAACACTACAATTGTCACGAAATTCCGACATATAACTCACTAGCTTTTGCCCGCGGCTTCGCACGCGCAGGAGAGTTTTTTTAATAATCTATGTACTTTAATGGTTTTAGGTATTTTGAATGTAAACAAACCGTTTAAGATGATAATTATTTTAAAAACGGTGTTTGTGTACTGTTCAATTATTAGAAGGTATTTGTAATCTTATAATTTTGTAGCTCAAAAAATTTACTTTAAGGGATTGAATTCTCAAAAGTCTGGATCACGTGTGGCTGTAAATCAGCGTGTATGTTACAACCGTCTATGCTATCTTCGTAATTAGCATTCCCCACCAGGGGCCATAGTTCACGTCGGCTACGTTATATTTTAATTTTGATCCCATTTTTGTAATCTTTGTAATTAGCGTCCCACAAAACCATGGAAATGATACCCATATTGATATTTTGAAATTTCAACCCCATTGCACCCCCACCAGGGGGATGATTGTTCACTTCGGCTACGTTAATTTTAATTTTGATGCCATTTTTGTTATTAGCGGCTCAAAATACTATGAAAACGACACCCATATTGATATTTTGAGATATCAACCCTATTGGGGACTTTTCCCCCTCTTAGGGGTTCAATTTAAAAAAAACCTGAAACACGTGTTTACTCATTTATCTTTAGGAATACTCCTGTGAAATTTGGAATAAAATAGTCTAACTAATCCCACAAAACCATGGAAATGATACCCATATTGATATTTTGAAATTTCAACCCCATTGCACCCCCACCAGGGGATGATTGTTCACTTCGGCTACGTTAATTTTAATTTTGATGCCATTTTTGTTATTAGCGTCTCAAAATACTATGAAAACGATACCCATATTGATATTTTGAGATATCAACCCTATTGGGGACTTTTCCCCCTCTTAGGGGTTCAATTTTCAAAAAACCTGAAACACGTGTTTACTTATTTATCTTTAGGAATACTCCTGTAAAATTTGGAATAAAATAGTCTAACTAATCTTGTTTCCCCATACAAACTTTGGACCCCCATTTCACTCCTTTAAGGGATGAATTTTGAAAAATCCTTTCTTAGTGCACCCCTAGACCTTACAAGGAATCTAGTTGCCAAATTTGGACTTTCTAGTCCCAGCGGTTTGGGCTGTGCGTTGATTTAAGTCAGTCAGTCAGTCAGTCAGGTCTTTCACGTTTATATATTTAGATTACCTGTCAAGAATTACCTACAATTCTTCTAAATCTTGACAATAGTCAGAAACTTCGCAAAAGAAATATCTGTTTTTTTTTCGATATATAATAAAGTTTTTTTTAATAAAACAATGATGGTGGCAAACAGGAATACGGCCCGCCCGATGGTAAGTGGTAACCGTAGCCCATGGATGCCTGTGACGTCAGCAACAGTGATTTTACAATTGTCGCACCTGTCACCGTGGTGAAATTGGGGCCTGTTCGCCGGACGATATCAGCCTGTCAGTTGGAACTGTCACCTTTTGCTTTTAACTGACAGGCTGATATCGTCCGGCGAAATGGTAATCTGTGGGCCCCTTAAGGTTTGTTACTACCTTGCCGTACGGTCAAGCAAAGCAAGACTCTGATCTCTGAGCCGCTTTGTTCAAGTCGACATCAGATATATCGGAGCGGCAATAGCAATCACAAATATCTGAACATACCTCTATGGTCAAGACCTCAAGACGTTAGAGTGCGTGTTCGGATATTTTTGAGCGCCTCGGCGGCTCCGATACATCTGATGGTGACAGTTGTCACAGTGACAATACGAGATTCCTAGCGGATTTCATATTCATTTTCACCGCACAAAGATACGAAGTGGCTCAGAAATTAAATTCCTTGATTGTACAACCGTGGCCCCGTCATATGGAGCCGCAGCCAATACGAAGAGTCCCTTTTTACAAAGTAATGTTAGGGGCACAGCGACCGAGCGGATGCTATCCGTGCCCGTGTCATAGGATATACGCAGAGATTTACTTCTATAATTAATAACTAGCCACAGAGTGGGTGCCACAATGTAAACGCCGGCAGGGTCGACCTAAGAGGAGATGGCGGGACGACCTGGACACATTTCTCAGCAACTGGACGGATGCTGCAGTAAATCGGGAGGATTGGAAGTCTAGGGGGAGGCCTTTGCCCAGCAGTGGGACACCTTACAGGCTCGTTAATAAAAAAAAATTGCACAGTTATACAATTCTAAAAAGTATGTTTATAAAGATAAACTGTTTTAACTAACAGGCAAGTTTAGTTATTGGGTTTAACGCTCAAGAATCTCATTGTTAGAAATGCAAAATACTACTCGTTTGTGAACAAGTGCGTTCACTTGCTTCTCGTACCCATAACAATCCGAGCCCTTGTGGCCGACTAGCACGGGAAACGGTGCAAGATAACAATATGAAGACAATCATTTCACTATGATTGTGTGCGAACGCGTTTCCGTGCTATTTTTGCGTCGCTAATTATTGGCTGTGTATTACAGTCAGAATAGTCGAAAGTCATAAATGAATTTTGTCTCGTTATTAAATGGAGCAGACTCAGAGTCGCGTTTCTCGGGGCGTGAAACCGTCCAACGCTCGATATTCTAATATTTAGATATTATTCACAGAGAATGTTATTCTATTTATGAACTACTTTATTATTAATCAAAATGCATGAAAGTTTATGTCAATCACCTTTCACCTTACCTTTTTACATAAATCAATATGTGTAGGTATAATTAATTATCGAGTTACAGTAAGGTCACTGAATATTTGTCAACATGCTGATTGTTTTCTCTTTTTACCATATTTAATTGATTAAATTATGTAAATAAATAAATAATGGCTTTCTTCATGTGAAAAGGTCGACAAGAAAACTAAAATGAAAAAATGTAAACAAATAAATTCACCTTTGTGTAAGATAATCATTATAATATAGATAGAAGATGACAATAATAGCTAAATGCCGCACGGTCCTTTCAATATTTTTCAAACTTAAACCTATTCAATGTTTGGTTAACACTCATGGCTACATCACATACTTTAGAAGGACAAGACAAGACATATATCTATCATTTATATTTCATTTAATTAGTGCTCATACCTATAGGCACTAAATTCTGATCATAAAATTATAATCGCCGCAAAAAAATGGGTAACGCCGACAATAATTTCGCAAAAAAACTAGCCCAGAGCATATTAAAATTAGGGGTCACTTAGGCACATTTACACTCCCATAATCCCATCAAAAGAATGAAGCATTATTAATAAAGCTCTAGTTTATTACAAACCACCCCTCAACGGTCAAAACGAAGGGTTGAAGCAATTTGCATCCATATTTGTTCCGGAACCGGTCACTTTCATCGTTAACAATAAAAGGTCGTAAGTCACTGACAGTTAGTATAAAAATATTACGTTTTCGGTCAAGCTAATTGCCACAATAGGGCAGAATGATCGTACAATGTATGACGGTTGGTGTATATATACTTAATGGTATTAGTAAGCGACACATGCGTATTGGTTGCATTTAGGTGGGTCATTGTAATGAAAAGTTATCTTTTAGGGTAATTCGCCTGTAACTGGCCACTTTTAGTAACTGATAAATAGAATTCATTTTAGTAATAGGTGGCCAGTTATTGAAATGTTATACTAAAATGAATTCGGTTTATAGGGGAATAAAATTCATTTTTAGTTTAGGGCGGCCAGTTATTAAAAGTGGCCAGTTACTGGCGAATTACCCTACCTATTAGAAAAAATAAGTTGAGAGCTATACAAAAATATTCACCATCGAGACCAAATGCTCCTGATTGGTTTTAGCGATTCACGGTGACGTGATAGGCAGGGGTTTTATCTGCTATTTGTGAGCATATATAAAACCCCAATATACTTAACTATTGCAAAATATGATAATAGGTAGGTACTTTTAATGTATACAGGCTTGATAAAACACGATTTGTGTGCACTGAAGACGGATGTCGGCACGCGAGGATATTCATGTGTCGCGGTGAACCGTAGCTGAAAGAAATATCAGCATGTGAATCATTTCTATGGACTTCTTGAGAAGGCTTTACCTTGCTCGAAGGGCCTTCCTACTTTCATAATAGCGATGGTCCGTTACTCTTTCAATATTGCGTTTCCGAGTACCATAACATTATTCTTCTTTTTTTGTGACCAGGTCACGACGAGAGCGGGTCGATGAGCGGCGGCGGCGACCCGGCGGTGCTCGCCGTCGGGCCGGCGCGGCGGCCGCTCACCTACACCCGGGAGCAACTGTTACGGCTGCGGCACTCGCCGCTCGTCAAGAAGGGGCTCGACGTGCCGCTGGCGGGCTGCGACGCGCTCGCGCTGTGAGTACCTGCCTTTCATCATCATCATCATATCAGCGCAGCCCAGGCTAGAGATGGGCATCTCTTCTAGTACTCCACTTGTCCCGGTCCTGAGCTAATCGCATCCAGAAGTGACCCGCAATTTTCCGGATGTCGTCCACCCAACGAGCCAACGGACGCCAGGCGCTTCTTTCATCTGAAAGCGGCCACCATTTTGTTAACATTTTAGTCCACCTGCTATCACTCTGCCTAGCAACATGTCCCGCCCAATTCCATTTTAGTTTGATAATGACGAAACCTGCCTTTACGGGCCTTTACGTATGCTACTGTTTGGCTGTTCAAAACATGAACTTAATATTGACAGCTTAAGTTGAATGTAGGGATGCAATGACAAAGCATACTAAAGGTCGTACAGCAACAGAATGGAGTTGATAATAATGATAATGTTCTAGCTCCGATTGCGCTGTCTATGTCTGTATCTGTAGCAGGGATGTAACGGATGTGGTTTATCGGAACCGAAAACGGAAACAGATGTTTTCAATTTAGTTTAACGGAACCGAAAACGGAAACGGAACCGAAAACGGAAACGGAACCGAAAACGGAACCGGAACCAGAATCGGAGCCTATTAAAAACAAAAATTCCAAATATTAATCAGCCTTTATTATGCAAGGCCTTTATTTTGGATTGGAATTGCACCACTTTTGATTTTTTAGCAGTCTCTTTAAGGGTCATTTGTTTTTTCGCCTCTTGAAGCTTGTCTTTGGATGTCGAAGGCTGTGTATTTAACTATTTATCTTTTCAACTTCTGATTGGTTAAATTGATCATATTCTGCAACATGCATACACTTCAAATTACTTTTTAACGATGTAGTCGTTTTCCCCTTTCTAGAATAAACCTTCAGCACAGAATAAATAATAGTACTAGGTACAGAAGACTCACTCTCTAACAAAACGCGTCTGTTACGATCAGCATAGATATGGCCGCTAGGTGGCGACAGCGCCACGCGCGGCTTATGGCAAACCCCAAAATTGGGGCCGAACGGATGTACTTTTAGCTACCTGTAGCAAAGCGACGAAATCGCGGAGTGAGCCACGCCTGCCTTCAGACAAAGTTTACACTTAGCCGTGTCCCCACTAACTTCATCAAAATAGTTCCAAATCGAACTTGATTTCGGCTTCATTGTGCGTTTTTTTACACACTAACATTCACCACACACACTACACACAGTCAGTAGTCAGTACACAACAGAACACATACGATTTTAATTTTAATAACACGAATAAAACAAAGTATACAAACAAACAACAAATTAGCGTAGCACGTGGCAAGCGGGGCGATGAGCGAATGACTGGTATGAACCTGTTTGTTTTTGATGTACGCCGCCGCCGCGCGAAGCATTGACATCCGTTATAACTTCCGTTTCAAACATAACGGAACCGGAACAGAAACGGATGTGTAATACCAAACGGAAGTTCCGCCTTAACGGAAACAGAAACGGAGCTCCGTAACATCCCTGATCTGTAGGTGTTTAAATAAAAGTAAACAAACAATTTGTACATTCTCGGGTAGTTATAACATTTATTGGTTAACTGACCAAATACAAAACCTTCTGGATCAGTCACTGAACGACCAGACTTTAACCTACATTATTTGATCATGTAATGTTTTCATCTACCCTCAACTGTCTTAAGGAGGCATTTCAGGGTAGATTTTGTTTACTTTTATTTAAATACCTGAAGATACAGAGTATAATTATGTCATTGCAGATGACTATCGCGGAGGGAGTTCTGCCCAAAGAACTTTGTATTCCGGCAGTTTCTTTGGGAACTTCGGTTATCTGTGTCGACGGTAGTGATTCATCATTCTCTGAGGTTTTCACCCAGAGAGGTATAGACTCAATAAAACTGCGGAAAAAGACACAGATAATTGGCGTCCCTAAATATCGCAGCGAAACCCTGAGACTTCAAAAAAATATGTAAATAAAATTTGTAAAGGGGCATGAATTAAACGCTGTTTTTCTTTTCAGGGTGTTGAAAAAGAGGTCCGACTCGCCTAACGAAGATGATCGAGGGGCCAGAGGCGATGCACCAGCTGAAAACCACAAGGTATGTTCTCTATTATACTTATTTTGATACCATATTAGTGACAATCAAGTATACAGCTATCTGGTAGAAAGCGGTAATCATTAAAGGGGCTCACTGATCACCAGTCCGCTGGACGATATCAGCCTGTCAGTTAAATGCAAAAGGTGACAGTTCCGAACAACTGACAGGCTGATATCGTCCGGCAGAACTGGTAATCTGTGGGCCCCTTAATATGAACTATATGGAATAGCAACTTCAGGGATCTCACTCGCTGTCCTCCACAGTACACAGGGGCGTATTTTGAAATTTGGCGCCCCGGGCCAATACGTTTTGCCGCCCCAGAAGTCAAGGAAGAAAAACAAAATACAATCCGGCATGCCGCCCCTGGGGGTAGGCATATGCCGCCCCTGGAGGTTGGCGCCCCGGGCCATGGCCCGGATGGCCCTAGGGTAAATACGCCCCTGACAGTACAATAAATAGATTTGAGAAACCTGCCCCGGTGTCAGAGTTACAGTGTTCAACGTCATTGTTTAAAGCCCCACGGTACAAGAACTTGCATGCAATATTCGGTACAGTATGGCCGATACAACTTGTATGGGAATTGCACGCTCACGTTGCAGCCGGCGTGCAGTTCCCATACAAATTGCTGTCGGGTTGCAGTCTGTCTGTACCGGCCCTAGTGAATGGATTCGGTCGATCGACCAAATACAGCAATGTAACGAAAATCGCATGCAAGTTCTTGAACCGTCTAAATGGGGCTTTATAGTAGTAGCACAGAATAAATAATAACACCAGGTACAGAAGACTCACTCTCTAACAAAACGCGTCTGTTACGATCAGGACAGATATGGCCGCTAGGTGGCGACAGCGCTACTCGCGGTTTATGGCTAGCCACCAAAATTGGTGTGGAACGGATGTACTTTTAGCTACCTGTAGCAAAGCGACAAAATCGCGGAGTGAGCCACGCCTGGTAGTAGTAGCTAATACCATATACCAGCAATAGGTAACAAAATGTAGCATTTAAAGCTTTTGTCTGATATCTCAATTATTCCAGGGAGTGTACGGTCGCGAACGCGAGCGAGAGCGTCGTTCCGCCGACCCTCGCGAGCGCGTCCGTAAGGAGAGCGAGCCGAGCAGCGGTATAGTCCTGTCTCCTCAACGGCGCTCCTTCACGAGTGGTTGTGGGGCGCCTGCTGCCGCTGCGGCTCCTCCGCCGCATGTCGCTAGGACGAGGCCGGAGTCCCCGCTGTGCCCCGCGCCCGCTCAAGCCAAGCCTGAACCAGGTATAGTGTTAACATAGTGCTGCCAACGACGTTCCTGCACGAGTGGCTGTGGGGCGCCTGCCGCGGCGGCCCCGCCTCCGCATGTGGCTAGGACGAGGCCGGAGTCCCCGCTGTGCCCCGCGCCCGCTCAAGCCAAGCCTGAACCAGGTATAGTGTTAACATAGTGCTGCCAACGACGTTCCTGCACGAGTGGCTGTGGGGCGCCTGCCGCGGCGGCCCCGCCTCCGCATGTGGCTAGGACGAGGCCGGAGTACCCGCTGTGCCCCGCGCCTGCTCAAGCCAAGCCTGAACCAGGTAGATACCATTACCAGCTCACAATTACCAATTTTATTTTCTTCACAGGCGGAGGAATTATGGATTAGTTCATATTATTCCACTGTGGGTTAAATCTTTTCATTTTTCCTTAGAAGCATGGCCTTTTCAATTCTTCGTAACGAATTATTATTGCGAATGAACTGTAACGGATGTATTGTTACTTAAAAGGCCTATATAAACGTTAATTTGGCAAATACAGGTGTTGCATGCCTCAAGACTCGGCATAGCATTGTATAGTATTGCCAACATTTTTCCATATAGGCTATAGTTGTTATCCCAGTCAGACAGAGTTGTAAAATATTACTTTAACACCTGTTTTCTGGATACTGGAAATATTAACGCCATATTTTTTACAGCGGGTCGGCGTATCGGCTCCGGGCGAATCATGGTGCGAGACGTACCGCATGCGGGCTGGGAGGAGGGCGAGTACCGGCCCAGCGAACCCTACCGGCCTCGCGAACAACACCGGCCCAACGGCGAAAGGTACGAACAACTACCAGCAGGGGCGTATTTACCCTAGGGCCATCCGGGCCATGGCCCGGGGCGCCAACCCCCAGGGGCGGCATATGGCGTCCCTGGCGGATTGCATTTTGTTTTTCTTCCTTGACTTCTGGGGCGGCGAAACGTATTGGCCCGGGGCGACAAAATTCAAAATACGCCCCTGACTACCAGTAGGGGGTAGGGGGAGGCTAGGGACTTTGACGAATCATGGTGCGGGACGTACCACATTCAGGTTGATTCGGAGTATAGATATTTATTTAATCATTTGACCGCTAAAGACCGGTTCCGCAGAGTGCTCAATGTCATGTTTTTAACAAACCTTTTCTTTTTAATTATGAATTTATTATTATTTTATTTAACAGGTCAAAATAATCCAACCTAAAAAATACATAGAAATTTCTTATGTTGCAGGTTCGAGCGACGTTCGTTTACCCGTGACTCCTACTCCTCTGATATTAAGAGGGAAAGGGAAGACCGATTCAACAACGAAAAACAGAGAGAGAGGTAAGATGTTCAACTTTGTTGATTTAAGGCCTCCCCGCACTATCGTCTCCAGAGCGTTGGGGTCTCGCCGACCCTATGGCTGCTGCTCGACGCAACGTTGGCACAACTGCGCAGCGACACCATTTTTCATAGCGCTGACTAGACGCTGACGCTCAAAAGACGCTTGTGTGAGGTCTCTCTTATATGACCGAATGTTCATTGCTGTTAAAAAAATCTTCTGTGCCTTCAATTTCTTCAACTTACGTTTGTTTCACAGGGAAGACAACCGCAGATCAGGTGGTCGCTATTCTCAACGACGTTTTGAGAAAGAAGATGAACCAGAGTGGTGAGTAAACTTTTCAATCAAAAATGAGTTGCCCTAACCTAGCTTTTATGAGACAAAATAAAAAAGGCCAGTTGGATCATTACATTGACTCTCAGTCATCGCAGTTTGCTTACATGTATGAAAAGTTTGAAAGTCCTTTATAGCAGAGGTTTGTGTAATGTGACTCCCTTTACATGTTCTATTTTTTGGACCCCTTTTAACTGCACGTAGCACTGAAATCTAGAGCCGGCAAGGTAAGCTTAAATTATACACTGAAATAGATGTCATATGGCATATATGACATCTAGTATATATACTAATCAACAGTGACCAAGTCCTTATCTTTTTCATTATTATATGACATCTATTTTAGTTTATAATTCATGTGTGACTGCTTAAATAACGCAAATCAAAAAATATTTCTGAAATAATATGATTTGTTTTCTAGTGGTAAGTTTAAATGTTATGTCTACATATGTGTGCAGGTTTAGTGGAGGGCCGACATCTCAACACGACACCATCGAGCTCCGCGGTTTCGACGAGCCCACTAAAAAAAACGGCTCGACGAGCGGCAAAGAGACTGAGGTATATACATATTGTAAAACGGTATTTGACTGTATTTAAAATAAATTATTTTACACCATGCAAGAAATAAAGCACCAAAAGATCAATATAGAAACGTAGACAGCAGTTATTTTAAGACACTATTTTTGTTTTAAAACCCGTATAAAACTATAAAAAGTAGGTGATTTGATTCTGACATCACATGCTAGTGTTTCATATAAATTCCATAGTAGCATAATCGTTTTGACAGTTCGAAAAAAGAAACTGATTTGACTAGTAGTCAAATATCCTATTATACAACCGTAGAAGTTTCGGATATACGCTAGTTTATAATAAACTAGCTTCTACCCGCGACTTCGTCTGCGTGGAATGATGATGATTGATAAAAACTACCCTGATGTCCTTTCTCGGGGCCCAAACTACATCCATACCAAGTTTTGTCAAAATCGGTTCAGCTGTTTAGGCGTGAAGACAGACAGACAGAGACATTTTCGCATTTATAATATTAATATTTATTTGTGCAGTGCATTAACCTTTTGAACGCTATATGTCATAAACAAAAACTTCACTCACACGCCAAGGTCATGGGCGCAAGGGAGCTAATGTAAACCTTACTTGAAAGTGTGAAGGTTACTTTGACAGCGTACGCCATAACGCCTATAGTTGTTCATAGCGCTGTGGGCACGACTAGTTACGTTGACTTTAGATATTCTTGGTTCAAAAGGTTATATGTCTCACTATTCCTATGTCTACAGAAATGGAACAACAACAGCGGTGCTAGATCGCCCGGCCCCGAGCGAAGCGAGCGTAACGAGCGAAACGAGCGCCCCGAGCGAGGCGAGCGGCTCGAGCGGTGGCGGAGCGAGTCCACGTCTGAACCTGCACCGATTGAAGACTCCAATGACACTAGCAATGTGAGTTTATTAATTGGTAAATGTGTACATGGCGCCCACCAGGCCCCAGGATTTTAACTAGAGATGCGCAAAACGCTTCACTGAGGTGAATAGATTGATTCATATCTTTCGCTCGCCGTGATATATATATCACTAATTTCGCTCAGTGGATCTGTAGACTATATTGTTCACGAGTGAGTAGAGAGAGATATGTCAATTAATCAGATACACACAGCCATAACTGCGACCAAGATGGCGAATCACACGATACGATCCCGCCATGCTTTCCCGACACCCTCCGAATTCTTCCGAACCGCTCCGAAATCTATTCGCATAGTCTCACTCGCTCCTCACGCTCGGCCGGCTCATTCGAATCATGAGTGGGAAAGAGCGAACAAGGAACACTGAGCGACTGAGTTACTGAGCGACTTAAATCATCAGTGATTGAGTTCAATCAAAAGATATAGTTCATTTAAATCACTCACTCGTGAACGACACGTTTAATTTTAACACATTGACCAAAGGAGCGAAATCTCTTATGGTAGAACAGTAGTAAAAGTGTCCAACAGTCAGCTGTATATAATAGTCCCAAATCTCTCCAGAGTAGCGCTAGAGTAGCTAAGGACCTATACGGTTACCATCAGTTTGTCACTGACATAAACGCCGTCGAGAACGTAATTTACTTTCTATACATCTCGCTCGCACTCGCATATTAGTGCAAACGGGACGTATAGAAAGTAAATTACGTTCTCGACGGCGTTTACGTCAGTGACAAACTGATGGTAACCGTACTAGACGTAGGCGTTATTGACGGAGTGAAGTGCGCTGTCAATGATTTGAATTTTTGTTATCAAATATTGTAGGTACCACTGACTTAATATTAGAAATAGAAACAGAGCGGAACAAAAACGTCAACAAAATGTGGGTCAGAATGACATTAGCGGCAAATTTGCATTGATGATAAAAACGCTTACGTAAATTTTGAGTCAAGATAAATGTTTTGTACGGAAAAGAACTTACTGTCGTAAGCATTAAGTGTCAAATTTGTAAACATTAGTACCAACACTGTTAAAACTTTAAGTCCGATGGCACTAAACGTAACGTCACCATTGTATTTACGTCAAACAACGTCAAACGAGAATAATGAACGAATGGAGTCCCTTTGGTACATTTTAATAGGTATTACTGAACAGAAAAACCAAAGTAATAAATGAAACAAATTAAATTTTATCGGGAGTTCAAATAAAATTAATTCATGGTAACAACCCGTGTAAGTTATCATAAAACAAAATTATTTTTAATAAGTACGTCTTTAAATACTATTTTCCTTGTGCACGGGGACATTTAGGTCGCTACTGGTACTGATTGGTTATGGTCTTTATCAAAAAAATCCTATGGTTGTCACTGTGTTCAGACAGGTTTAGCATTTACAGTTATTCGATGTAAGCCTTTATTGGTCGTGTATATGTCGGAAACAGGGAAATGGGCCGAATACACAAGTGCCGTTTTGCCTTGTTTAAAACTGCATCACCCCTATCTCTTGCTATAATAGCAGTCCACTCTGCACGTCGCATAGGTTTTCTTGGAAATCTTGAATTTAAACATAATATTATATCTTACGAATTTTATATAAAAATAAAAAAGTATTGACCTCACATCGACTCATTAGATTTTTGTTCCTTCACATCCCTTCTATGGTACTAACAAAATAATTTATTCAAAACCATGAAATTACCACCAGATTACATAAATTATGTAATGCTATCCAAAGAACTAACCGAAAGAAATACATTCCATGCTTTTTCCTTGTTTTATCATTGTTATTTTTGCATATTTTTACGGCCATTTTACGACATTGTTGACAACTTCACATTTGAGCGGTCCATACAAGACTAAACGAAAAAGTAACGTGTGATCTGTTTTAACGTTACTTTTGCGGGGCCATTTTTTGCGGCTGATTGGGTATCCAGTTCTTATTCTATATCAATGGTAGGTACGGACACTTTTTGACACATGGAGATAGTTTGCCTTACCTTTACCTTCCATACATTGACCGCCAAAGACGTCAACTGACAGTCTGTTACAGTTTGGCAAACATTGAAAGCGGTAGTAACGTGACGTTTCTTTGCAGGATAAGGATTCAGGGGTGGAGTCCAAGGCGGAGGAGCCGGCGGGCTCGCAGCCCGACTTCAACCTCGACGAGTTCCTCAAGCTGGACTCCATACCCGACGTGCTCACGGTATGTCATGACCTTTTTGCACCAGGGCCAGTTGCACCAACCACATTTGACAGACTGATCAACGTCAGCCGGCGCGCCCCGGCGCTTTACTATGAAACTTTCCATACATAAAAATTTTGCGAACTCTTAACGATACGAACAGTTTGGTGCAACCGACCCTTTATGTGGTAATACTGTTTAAGCTCTGGTTTCCTAGGATAGCGGTGCCGTAATATAGCGGCCGTTTCCATAAAAAATACTACGACATCGACATCCATATTTGGCCGTATTCTTTTGTATGGAGACGGTCGCTATATCACGGCACCGCTATCCTAGGAAAACCGAGCTTTAGCATTTTTTTAATGCTGTTGAGAGTGTGGAACTGGTTTACGTATGTTTTTTCTCCACACCAGCTGGTAAAGGCTCTCTTGATTGTTCAAAAACTAATGAAAAAAGTTGCGTTTTATCCACAAGAGTGGAAAAATAAATTAATGCAAAGTTTGAGGTATTTCCTTATATTGGTAGAATTGACTTTTTTAAATGATGATTTTGAATGATAAATATTTAATAAAATACATTTGTATTTGATTTGATATTTTACAGTTAGTATTTTCCTCTGGTTGGTGTGGTGAAAAACTTTGTGTTTCACTTGGTGCCAAAATTGTTTAACCCTCGTGCCTTGAAACCCTTGCAACGCTCAAGATTCCACTTTTCGAACCCATGGCTACGCTCGTGATTCAAATTTGGGATCTTTCGCTTGCTCGGGTATCAAAATTAGCACGAGCGGTAAAACAAATAACTTGGTACACGGCGGAAAATAGTTGATAACTCGAGATATAAAATTGAAGAAATTTGAACTTAAAATAGAATCACATAAGGTTCAAATTCCTTAAACATTTTCCCGCCCGTTATCCCGCCGTGTACGGTACAAATATACGATGTGTTTTCAGAATGGCGGCGGTGAGAGCGAAGGCGGCAGTAGATTCAGCCGCTGGTTCCGCCGCGAAAGTCCCACCAACGACTCGCGCCATTACGAGAGGCTACTCACTAATATGGTCGACGGTAACTTGTTTATATTTTTATAAATCTTTCTTTATCTGCTTTCCGTTCCACCCGTGCACTTTAGTTATGTCGGTTTATTAAATTCGTGAATTGAAGAGAAAATGGTCTTCCTGAACTACAGAATGCGCCTTTCGCGTGCCTTTCTTCAGATGTAGTGCATAATTGTTTTCCTTCGTATTTTCACGGAAACGTACGATCGTGTGTTGCTATTTCAGTCAGTCTCGGTACAAAAAGTACTGACGTTGACTAAAGTAGCATGACGAACGTTTCCGAGAAAATACGAAGGAAAACAATTAAGCACTACATCTGTAGGCTTTACGAATTTGCAATCGGCAATCGGAAATTGCCGGAATCGGTAGCGGCGCTGTCAAATTTGCAAATGTTGTTAAAGTTAAATCGATTGTTTACACTGTAAACTTTACAGTGTCAGACAAATTGTTAGAACTAAGTTTCTATAAGGAAAAAGTATGTCTCAAACTGGCCACATTTTTTATTACTTTTAATATGACAACACTAAAACAACTGTCCTTCCATAACAACGATGAATTGACCATGATGTAAAATTTACTTGAAGCTAAAATATAAGTTTCGCATCTTTTCAAAGCTGTGTTTTATTAATACACTTATCTTTTCTAGACCTAGATAACCCTGCGAGGCCGCCGGCCAGCGAGCCGAGCCACATGTTCGCGCCGATCTCCCCCGCCGCGCCGCCCTCGCTGCTGGACCTGCTGCGCCGCGCCAACGCCAACTCGGACCCGAGGCCTGGTGTGTACACGTTATATTATATCTCGGCCCGGCCACCTAGACTAAGCTACCTTTGAAGAAATATATCATTTCAAATAAAACACGCTAGCCCTGTAAGTAGTACCGAGCTACTAACAATGACGATGTATGCAGCTCGGGTGCGCGCGACTCACCTTTCGCCCCTTGCACCTCGCACGATTACCTTGTCTGGACGGTTTCGTCGAATGACTGTATTGTTTTATGTACTCTGCAACGAGGTAGGAGTTAGTCCTTATTGCTGCACCCTGCTACACATTTGGTGCTGTCCAATACATTTTTACCGTGGCATTAACTTCGCATGTTAATCCTTTGACCGATAAAGACATAAATTGACGAGCGCGGCTTCAGCCCAATATCAACCTTCGTCCATTCCGACAAGGTCACGCACGTCATGAAGCGTGACATGATAGGCATACAAAACGTTAAATATGTGCCTGACGGGATCGCCATGTGAGGTCGGACGTTGAATCAAACAAGTAGGTTCGAGTTTGGACGTATAATGGCTTAAATAACACGTACATGCACTTATATCTATGTGTTAAGGCTATGCTTGTGTGTGGGTGAGGCATAGAGCATACTATACTATTATAGATTGGACCGCGTTGGTTCCATATCGGATCCGGGGTGGTGGAATGAAACTAATTGGTTTTTATGTAATGTTGTAGAGATGAACAACGTGGGCGGCAAGATCCACAGTCTGGAGGAGCTGGAGGCGCGCCTGCGGCCGCCGCAGCCCGCGCCGCACCCCGACCACGACCTGTCCGCCTTCAAGCGACTTGTGAGTATATTACTAATGATTTGGATCCACAGAGCATAGAATACTAGAGAAAGGGCACCCGCCGTTGGCCGCATCGCAGTTGTTAGCTCAATGAGCATACACTGCCGCTAGTTCACCGTCAGGTGTTACCGAGTGTGCACGAATGCTAAGACACAGAAAATATTCCGTTTTTATCCAAAATGCCGAGTAGTGCATTGATTCATTTCCACTCCAATGGAATCACTTTTCACATGTAAATATGATAAGTACGATTTATTTCTAACGAAACAATGAATTCAACGTAATATTCCGACTTTCATCCTAATAAACTGTCCTTTCAACTCACTTCAACAATATTCAACATATTGCATTACATTGCTGCTGAACAAGTTACATTATTGCAGAACCAAGTGTTTACGCTGCAATGAATACGGTACAAAACGATAAACTCAATGACAAATTGTCTCATAGTACAGGGGACCTGCCGCGAACCACTTAGTCAAACTTCGTTCATTCGTTCGTCTATTTGCATCGTTATAACTCTTGCATATTAGAGCGAGATGCGCGAATGACTTGTGCTTTGTGTGGGGGTAAAGAACTTGCGACAGGCGAACTCAATACAAGTCGGCCGGCATGTCCGATCCTTATTTTCATATATCTGTGTTTGGATCGAACAAGTGTCCTGTTTTATAGTAAAACATTTTTGCACTGAGCTTGTTCACTTACCTGTACTAACAATGGCATTGTTTTATTACCATCCAATTATCTGCTTTTGTTCTCGTAGGCGCCAAACAGTTTACTTACAAAATAAGTTATAAGTACATTGTATGTATATTGAATTTTTAACCTTATTCCTTGTTGAATGGGGTTAAAATGGTCTAAAAAGATAATATCATATTCAATATTTTGTAAAGTCATATCCACCTTAGCCACGACAGGGAAGTAGTGTGGTGCAAAATGCAAAAAAAGTTATGTTAGCCATTATTTAGTTAGTGTATTTTGTAGTCTATTGTTTAAAGAAATAGAGTCGTTAATCTATACTAACATTTCAAGGCGGTTATAATCTGCTGTTACTACGAGGTAGTTATCCTAATTTGTGGTTTACCACTCAATGGTATTGTATTATTGAGACTCTTTGAGTAAACTAGCTCAGTTCAAAAGATTTACACTATACCATAAGTTAATATGTTGTCATTTGTGTACAGCTGGCGCAGGTGTCGGGCGGGCACGCCGTGCCGGCCGCCGAGCAGCAGCAGCGGCCGCCGCCGCAGCCCATGAGCCTATTACAGGTAATATAAAACAACGAAAACCATATTATATATACTATACATTACGTGTGAAAATGCCGGGAATAAGACCTTATTTTATATATTTTATTAATCAATCACAAAACCATAGAGAAATATAAGTATAGAAAGGGTAACTCCATTCATCAGTTTTCTTACCAAGACGCGAGTTGTTTCGTAGTCGACATCTAACTTGAAGTAGTGGTACTATCAAGTTACCCGATGACATCTGGTGGGCCAGCTTGGCGTGTCCATGGACCATTTATCTCTGAGTTAAAGTTAGAAATCTAGAATACTGCTGACGATCTTGTATTTGCAAAATAACTATTCTACAAATAATTGGATGAAAACACTGATGGAAAAAATACTTTTATAATTTAAATAAATTTCCAGATGTTGAACAAGAGCATGGAACAACAACAACAACAACAGCAGCAACAGAAAGCGCCGCCGGCGCAGCCGCACATCCCGCAGGAGTTGCTTTACAAACTGCTGCAAGTGCAACAGGTATGACATTGTGCGACTTAAGGTCTTGATGTCGCACGCCCAAGATCTAGGAAACTAAGGTGGTGCGGTGACCCATTGAAAATCAGAAGTATAGAAGTATAAGGTCGAGTCGAATGCTACAGAACCAGTCTAAAATGTGTCATCGAGATGCGTAACAAAGGCGCGTTATCGGTAGCGCACCTACAGCCTTTAGCGTTGGACTATCCCGCGCTCAGGTACCAATTAGAATAATTGAGACCCTTTTTTGCAGGTAAGCAAAACGTGCGGTTTTACTTGACAATAGACAAAGGATTAGCCGTCCGGGGCCAGTTCCGAATCGACGGACTATACTATAGTATATTGTGATACAAGTGTGCTACGTTGGTCATTACACACGAGGCGATATTGTGCGTGCGAGCTGCAAGCGAACGCGCAATAAGAAAGCCGATGTGTGTAATGACCAATGTACAAGCGTTTCATACGACGTTTTTCAACATTAAGTAAAATAACAATATCCGACTTTCAAATGTAAAGTTCGTGAGTTACAGTAACATTAATATTACGGTTTAACTCGCGCACGTCATTTTTAGGGTTCCGTACTCAAAGAATAAAAACGGGACCCTATTACTAAGACTCCGCTGTCCGTCGGTCCGTCCGTCCGTCCGTCCGCCCGTCTGTCACCAGGCTGTACTCATGAACCGTGATAGCTAAGGCAGTTGAAATTTTCACAGATGATGTATTTCTGTTGCCGCTATAACAACAAATAATAAAAAGTACGGAACTCTCGGTGGGCGAGTCCGACTCGCACTTGTCCGGTTTTTTGTAGTCATTCGCGCGACCCGTCTCCATTTCTAAGCACTAGCTGTGACTGTGGGACCTGGGCTAAAATGTAGACCTAGGTTATCTGAAACATTGACGTAAAATTGGTGAGATTGATTTGACGTTTGTTGTCGGCAGCACCAGCACCAGCAACAGCAGCAGAGCGAGATGCTGCCCCCCGCGCCGGCGCCCGGCCCCTCCCCCGCCGACCGCGAGCTGCTGCAGCGCCCCGAGGCGCAGGCCATCATACACGGTATGTATACTGCTGCCCCCCCACTCCCGGCCCCTCCCCCGCCGACCGCGAGCTGCTGCAGCGCCCCGAGGCGCAGGCCATCATACACGGTATGTATACTGCTGCCCCCCCCACGCCCGGCCCCTCCCCCGCCGACCGCGAGCTGCTGCAGCGCCCCGAGGCGCAGGCCATCATACACGGTATGTATACTGCTGCCCCCCCCACTCCCGGCCCCTCCCCCGCCGACCGCGAGCTGCTGCAGCGCCCCGAGGCGCAGGCCATCATACACGGTATGTATACTGCTGCCCCCCCACGCCCGGCCCCTCCCCCGCCGACCGCGAGCTGCTGCAGCGCCCCGAGGCGCAGGCCATCATACACGGTATGTATACTGCTGCCCCCCCTCGCCCGGCCCCTCCCCCGCCGACCGCGAGCTGCTGCAGCGCCCCGAGGCGCAGGCCATCATACACGGTATGTATACTGCTGCCCCCCCACTCCCGGCCCCTCCCCCGCCGACCGCGAGCTGCTGCAGCGCCCCGAGGCGCAGGCCATCATACACGGTATGTATACTGCTGCCCCCCCACGCCCGGCCCCTCCCCCGCCGACCGCGAGCTGCTGCAGCGCCCCGAGGCGCAGGCCATCATACACGGTATGTATACTGCTGCCCCCCCACGCCCGGCCCCTCCCCCGCCGACCGCGAGCTGCTGCAGCGCCCCGAGGCGCAGGCCATCATACACGGTATGTATACTGCTGCCCCCCCACTCCCGGCCCCTCCCCCGCCGACCGCGAGCTGCTGCAGCGCCCCGAGGCGCAGGCCATCATACACGGTATGTATACTGCTGCCCCCCCACTCCCGGCCCCTCCCCCGCCGACCGCGAGCTGCTGCAGC